>NW_027473786.1:0-149737 GCF_050947335.1 Megachile rotundata
TGATCGATAGAACGACATTCACTATACTTTTTACACTCACTATTATCAATCTAACTCATATTATTAACCATATTATGCAGATATGATCGATAGAACGACAATTACTATACTTATTACTCTTATTATTATCATTCTAACTCATATTATTAACCATATTATGCAGATATGATCGATAGAACTACAATTACTATACTCATTACTCTTATTATTATCAATCTAACTCATATTATTAACCATATTATGCAGATATGATCGATAGAACGACAATTACAATACATATTACTCTTATTATTATCATTCTAACTCATATTATTAACCATATTATGCAGATATGATCGATAGAACTACAATTACTATACTCATTACTCTTATTATTATCAATCTAACTCATATTATTAGCCATATTATGCTCATATGATCGATAGAACGACAATTACTATACTCACTACCCTTAGTATTATCAATCTAACTCATATTATTAGCCATATTATGCTTATATTATCGATAGAACGATAATTACTATACTTATTACTGTTATTATTATCAATCTAACTCATATTATTAGCCATATTATGCTTATATGATCGATAGAACGAGAATTACTATACTCACTACCCTTAGTATTATCAATCTAACTCATATTATTAACCATATTATGCTTATATGATCGATAGAATGAGAATTACTATACTCACTACTCTTAGTATTATCAATCTAACTCATATTATTAGCCATATTGTGCTTATATGATCGATAGAACGACAATTACTATACTTATTACTCTTATTATTATCAATCTAACTCATATTATTAGCCATATTATGCTTATATGATCGATAGAACGACAATTACTCTACTTATTACTCTTATTATTATGAATCTAACTCATATTATTAGCCACATTATGCTTATATGATCGATAGAACGACAATTACTATACTTATTACTCTTATTATTATCAATCTAACTCATATTATTAGCCATATTGTGCTTATATGAGCGATAGAACGACAATTACTATACTTATTACTCTTATTATTATAAATCTAACTCATATTATTAGCCATATTATGCTTATATGATCGATAGAACGACAATTACTATACTCATTACTCTTATTATTATGAATCTAACTCATATTATTAGCCACATTATGCTTATATGATCGATAGAACGACAATTACTATACTTATTACTCTTATTATTATCAATCTAACTCATATTATTAGCCATATTATGCTTATATGATCGATAGAACGACAATTACTATACTTATTACACTTATTATTATCAATCTAACTCATATTATTAGCCATATTATGCTTATATGATCGATAGAACGACAATTACTATACTTATTACTCTTATTATTATCAATCTAACTCATATTATTAGCCATATTGTGATTACATGAGCGATAGAGCGACAATTACTATATTTATTACACTCACTATTATCAATCTAACTCATATTATTAACCATATTATGCAGATATGATCGATAGAACGACAATTACTATACTTATTACTCTTATTATTATGAATCTAACTCATATTATTAGCCAGATTATGCTTATATGATCGATAGAACTACAATTACTATACTCATTACTCTTATTATTATCAATCCAACTCATATTATTACGCATATTATGCTGATATGATCGATAGAACGACATTCACTATACTTATTACACTCACTATTATCAATCTAACTCATATTATTAACCATATTATGCAGATATGATCGATAGAACGACAATTACTATACTTATTACTCTTATTATTATCAATCTAACTCATATTATTAACCATATTATGCAATTATGATCGATAGAACGACAATTACTATACTTATTACACTTATTATTATCAATCTAACTCATATTATTAGCCATATTATGCTTGTATGATCGATAGAACGACAATTACTATACTTATTACTCTTATTATTATCAATCTAACTCATATTATTAGCCATATTGTGATTACATGAGCGATAGAACGACAATTACTATATCTATTACACTCACTATTATCAATCTAACTCATATTATTAACCATATTATGCAGATATGATCGATAGAACGACAATTACTATACTCATTACTCTTATTATTATCAATCTAACTCATATTATTCGCCATATTATGGTTAAATGATCGATAGAACGACAATTACTATACTTATTACTCTTATTATTATCATTCTAACTCATATTATTAACCATATTATGCAGATATGATCGATAGAACTACAATTACTATACTCATTACTCTTATTATTATCAATCTAACTCATATTATTAGCCATATTATGCTTCAATGATCGATAGAACTACAATTACTATACTCATTACTCTTATTATTATCAAAATAACTCATATTATTAGCCATATTATGCTTATATGATCGATAGAACGAGAATTACTGTACTCACTACTCTTAGTATTATCAATCTAACTCATATTATTAGCCATATTATGCTTATATGATCGAGAGAACGACAATTACTATACTCACTACTCTTAGTATTATCAATCTAACTCATATTATTAGCCATATTATGCTTATATTATCGATAGAACGACAATTACTATACTTATTACTGTTATTATTATCAATCTAACTCATATTATTAACCATTGCATGCTTATACGATCGATAGAACGACAATTACTATAGTTACTACTCTTATTATTATCAATCTAACTCATGTTATTAGCCATATTGTGCTAATATGAGCGATAGAACGACAATTACTATATTTATTACACTCACTATTATCAATCTAACTCATATTATTAACCATATTATGCAGATATGATCGATAGAACGACAATTACTATACTCATTACTCTTATTATTATCAATCCAACTCATGCTATTAGCCATATTATGGTTATATGAGCGATAGAACGACAATTACTATATTTATTACACTCACTATTATCAATCTAACTCATATTATTAACCAAATTATGCAGATATGATCGATTGAACGACAATTACTATACTCATTACTCTTATTATTATCAATCTAACTCATGCTATTAGCCATATTATGGTTATATGATCGATATAACGACAATTACTATACTAATTACTGTTATTATTATCAATCTAACTCATATTATTAACCATATTATGCAGATATGATCGATAGAACGACAATTACTATACTTATTACTCTTATTATTATGAATCTAACTCATATTATTAGCCAGATTATGCTTATATGATCGATAGAACTACAATTACTATACTCATTACTCTTATTATTATCAATCCAACTCATATTATTACCCATATTATGCTGATATGATCGATAGAACGACATTCACTATACTTATTACACTCACTATTATCAATCTAACTCATATTATTAACCATATTATGCAGATATGATCGATAGAACGACAATTACTATACTTATTACTCTTATTATTATCATTCTAACTCATATTATTAACCATATTATGCAGATATGATCGATAGAACTACAATTACTATACTCATTACTCTTATTATTATCAATCTAACTCATATTATTAACCATATTATGCAGATATGATCGATAGAACGACAATTACAATACATATTACTCTTATTATTATCATTCTAACTCATATTATTAACCATATTATGCTTATATGATCGATAGAACGACAATTACTCTACTTATTACTCTTATTATTATGAATCTAACTCATATTATTAGCCACATTATGCTTATATGATCGATAGAACGACAATTACTATACTTATTACTCTTATTATTATCAATCTAACTCATATTATTAGCCATATTGTGCTTATATGAGCGATAGAACGACAATTACTATACTTATTACTCTTATTATTATAAATCTAACTCATATTATTAGCCATATTATGCTTATATGATCGATAGAACGACAATTACTATACTCATTACTCTTATTATTATGAATCTAACTCATATTATTAGCCACATTATGCTTATATGATCGATAGAACGACAATTACTATACTTATTACTCTTATTATTATCAATCTAACTCATATTATTAGCCATATTATGCTTATATGATCGATAGAACGACAATTACTATACTTATTACACTTATTATTATCAATCTAACTCATATTATTAGCCATATTATGCTTATATGATCGATAGAACGACAATTACTATACTTATTACTCTTATTATTATCAATCTAACTCATATTATTAGCCATATTGTGATTACATGAGCGATAGAACGACAATTACTATATCTATTACACTCACTATTATCAATCTAACTCATATTATTAACCATATTATGCAGATATGATCGATAGAACGACAATTACTATACTCATTACTCTTATTATTATCAATCTAACTCATATTATTCGCCATATTATGGTTAAATGATCGATAGAACGACAATTACTATACTTATTACTCTTATTATTATCATTCTAACTCATATTATTAACCATATTATGCAGATATGATCGATAGAACTACAATTACTATACTCATTACTCTTATTATTATCAATCTAACTCATATTATTAGCCATATTATGCTCATATGATCGATAGAACGACAATTACTATACTCACTACCCTTAGTATTATCAATCTAACTCATATTATTAGCCATATTATGCTTATATGATCGATAGAACGACAATTACTATACTTATTACTCTTATTATTATCAATCCAACTCATATTATTAGCCATATTATGCTTATATGATCGATAGAACGAGAATTACTATACTCACTACCCTTAGTATTATCAATCTAACTCATATTATTAGCCATATTATGCTTATATTATCGATAGAACGACAATTACTATACTTATTACTCTTATTATTATCAATCTAACTCATATTATTAGCCATATTGTGCTTATATGAGCGATAGAACGACAATTACTATATTTATTACACTCACTATTATCAATCTAACTCATATAATTAACCATATTATGCAGATATGATCGATAGACCGACAATTACTATACTTATTACACTTATTATTATCAATCTAACTCATATTATTAGCCATATTCTGCTTATATGATCGATAGAACGACTATTACTATACTTATTACTCTTATTATTATCAATCTAACTCATATTATTAGCCATATTGTGCTTATATGAGCGATAGAACGACAATTACTATATTTATTGCACTCACTATTATCAATCTAACTCACATTATTAGCCATATTATGCTTATATGATCGATAGTACGACAATTACTATACTCATTACTCTTATTATTATCAATCTAACTCATACTACTAACCATATTATGCAGATATGATCGATAGAACGACAATTACTATACTTATTACTCTTATTATTATCATTCTAACTCATATTATTAACCATATTATGCTTATATGATCGATAGAACGACAGTTACTATACTTATTATTCTTAGTTTTATCAACCCAACTCATATTATTCGCCATATTATGCTTAAATGGTCGATAGAACGACAATTACTATACTTATTACTGTTATTATTATGAATCTGACTCATATTATTAGCCATATTATGCTTATATGATCGATAGACCTACAATTACTACACTCATTACTCATATTATTATCAATCCAACTCATATTATTACCCGTATTATGCTGATATGATCGATAGAACGACATTCACTATACTTATTACACTCACTATTATCAATCTAACTCATATTATTAACCATATTATGCAGATATGATCGATAGAACGACAATTACTATACTTATTACTCTTATTATTATCATTCTAACTCATATTATTAACCATATTAAGCAGATATGATCGATAGAGCTACAATTACTATACTCATTACTCTTATTATTATCAATCTAACTCATATTATTAGCCATATTATGCTTATATGATCGATAGAACGACAATTACTATACTTATTACACTTATTATTATCAATCTAACTCATATTATTACCCATATTATGCTTGTATGATCGATAGAACGACAATTACTATACTTATTACTCTTATTATTAGAATGTAACTCATATTATTAGCCATATTATGCTTATATGATCGATAGTACGACAATTACTATACTCATTGCTCTTATTATTATCAATCTAACTCATATTATTAACCATATTATGCAATTATGATCGATAGAACGACAATTACTATATATATTACACTCACTATTATCAATCTAACTCATATTATTAACCATATTATGCAGATGTGATCGATAGAACGACAATTACTATACTTATTACTCTTATTATTATCAATCTAACTCATATTATTAGCCATATTGTGCTTATATGATCGATAGAACGACAATTACTATACTTATTACTCTTATTATTATCAATCTAACTCATATTATTAGCCATATTGTGATTACATGAGCGATAGAATGACAATTACTATATTTATTACACTCACTATTATCAATCTAACTCATATTATTAACCATATTATGCAGATATGATCGATTGAACGACATTTACTATACTCATTACTCTTATTATTATCAATCTAACTCATGCTATTAGCCATATTATGGTTATATGATCGATAGAACGACAATTACTATACTCACTACTCTTAGTATTATCAATCTAACTCATATTATTAGCCATATTATGCTTATATGATCGATAGAACGACAATTACTATACTTATTACACTTATTATTATCAATCTAACTCATATTATTAGCCATATTATGCTTATATGATCGATAGAACGACAATTACTATACTTATTACTCTTATTATTATCAGTCTAACTCATATTATTAGCCATATAGTGTGACTACATGAGCGATAGAATGACAATTACTATATTTATTACACTCACTATTATCAATCTAACTCATATTATTAACCATATTATGCAGATATGATCGATAGAACTACAATTACTATACTCATTACTCTTATTATTATCAATCTAACTCATATTATTAGCCATATTATGCTTATATGATCGATAGAACCACAATTACTATACTCACTACTCTTAGTATTATCAATCTAACTCATATTATTAGCCATATTATGCTTATATTATCGATAGAACGACAATTACTATACTTATTACTGTTATTATTATCAATCTAAATCATATTATTAGCCATTGCATGCTTATACGATCGATAGAACGACAATTACTATAGTTACTACTCTTATTATTATCAATCTAACTCCTGTTATTAGCCATATTGTGCTAATATGAGCGGTAGAACGACAATTACTATATTTATTACACTCACTATTATCAATCTAACTCATATTATTAACCATATTATGCAGATATGATCGATAGAACGACAATTACTATACTCATTACTCTTATTATTATCAATCCAACTCATGCTATTAGTCATATTATGGTTATATGATCGATATAACGACAATTACTATACTTATTACTCTTATTATTATCAATCTAACTCATATTGTTAACCATATTATGCAGATATGATCGATAGAACGACAATTACTATACTTATTACTCTTATTATTATGAATCTTACTCATATTATTAGCCATATTATGCTTCAATGATCGATAGAACTACAATTACTATACTCATTACTCTTATTATTATCAATCTAACTCATATTATTAGCCATATTATGCTTATATGATCGATAGAACGAGAATTACTGTACTCACTACTCTTAGTATTATCAATCTAACTCATATTATTAGCCAT
Organism: Megachile rotundata; assembly: GCF_050947335.1. Lineage (NCBI taxonomy): Eukaryota > Metazoa > Arthropoda > Insecta > Hymenoptera > Megachilidae > Megachile > Megachile rotundata. The sequence continues at coordinate 7,709 of NW_027473786.1, forward strand.
ATTATGCTTATATGATCGAGAGAACGACAATTACTATACTCACTACTCTTAGTATTATCAATCTAACTCATATTATTAGCCATATTATGCTTATATTATCGATAGAACGACAATTACTATACTTATTAAACTCACTATTATCAATCTAACTCATATTATTAACCATATTATGCAGATATGATCGATAGAACGACAATTACTATACTCATTACTCATATTATTATCAATCTAACCCATTCTATTAGCCATATTATGGTTATATGATCGATATAACGACAATTACTATACTTATTACTCTTATTGTTATCAATCTAACTCATATTATTAACCATATTATGCAGATATGATCGATAGAACGACAATTACTATACTTATTACTCTTATTATTATCAATCTAACTCATATTATTAGCCATATTGTGCTTATATGATCGATAGAACGACAATTACTATACTTATTACTCTTATTATTATAAATCTAACTCATATTATTAGCCATATTATGCTTATATGATCGATAGAACGACAATTAGTATACTCATTACTCTTATTATTATCAATCTAACTCATATTATTAGCCATATTATGCTTATATGATCGATAGAACGACTATTACTATACTTATTACTCTTATTATTATCAATCTAACTCATATTATTAGCCATATTGTGCTTATATGAGCGATAGAACGACAATTACTATATTTATTGCACTCACTATTATCAATCTAACTCACATTATTAGCCATATTATGCTTATATGATCGATAGTACGACAATTACTATACTCATTACTCTTATTATTATCAATCTAACTCATATTACGAGCCATATTATGCTTATATTATCGATAGAACGATAATTACTATACTTATTACTGTTATTATTATCAATCTAACTCATATTATTAGCCATATTATGCTTATATGATCGATAGAAAGACAATTACTATACTTATTACTCTTATTATTATCAATCTAACTCATATTATTAGCCATATTGTGCTTATATGAGCGATAGAACGACAATTACTATATTTATTACACTCACTATTATCAATCTAACTCATATTATTAACCATATTATGCAGATATGATCGATAGAACGACAATTACTATACTTTTTACTCTTATTATTATCAATCTAACTCATATTATTAGCAATATTGTGCTTATATGATCGATAGAACGACAATTACTATACTTATTACTCTTATTATTATAAATCTAACTCATATTATTAGCCATATTATGCTTATATGATCGATAGAACGACAATTACTATACTTATTACACTTATTATTATCAATCTAACTCATATTATTAGCCATATTATGCTTATATGATCGATAGAACGGCAATTACTATACTTATTACTCTTATTATTATCAATCTAACTCATATTATTAGCCATATTGTGATTACATGAGCGATAGAATGACAATTACTATATTTATTACACTCACTATTATCAATCTAACTCATATTATTAACCATATTATGCAGATATGATCGATTGAACGACAATTACTATACTCATTACTCTTATTATTATCAATCTAACTCATGCTATTAGCCATATTATGGTTATATGATCGATATAACGACAATTACTATACTAATTACTGTTATTATTATCAATCTAACTCATATTATTAACCATATTATGCAGATATGATCGATAGAACGACAATTACTATACTTATTACTCTTATTATTATGAATCTAACTCATATTATTAGCCAGATTATGCTTATATGATCGATAGAACTACAATTACTATACTCATTACTCTTATTATTATCAATCCAACTCATATTATTACCCATATTATGCTGATATGATCGATAGAACGACATTCACTATACTTATTACACTCACCATTATCAATCTAACTCATATTATTAACCATATTATGCAGATATGATCGATAGAACGACAATTACTATACTTATTACTCTTATTATTATCATTCTAACTCATATTATTAACCATATTATGCAGATATGATCGATAGAACTACAATTACTATACTCATTACTCTTATTATTATCAATCTAACTCATATTATTAACCATATTATGCAGATATGATCGATAGAACGACAATTACTATACTTATTACTCTTATTATTATCATTCTAACTCATATTATTAACCATATTATGCAGATATGATCGATAGAACTACAATTACTATACTCATTACTCTTATTATTATCAATCTAACTCATATTATTAGCCATATTATGCTTCAATGATCGATAGAACTACAATTACTATACTCATTACTCTTATTATTATCAATCTAACTCATATTATTAGCCATATTATGCTTATATGATCGATAGAACGAGAATTACTGTACTCACTACTCTTAGTATTATCAATCTAACTCATATTATTAGCCATATTATGCTTATATGATCGAGAGAACGACAATTACTATACTCACTACTCTTAGTATTATCAATCTAACTCATATTATTAGCCATATTATGCTTATATGATCGATAGAACGACAATTACTATACTTATTACTGTTATTATTATCAATCTAACTCATATTATTAGCCATATTGTGATTACATGAGCGATACAATGACAATTACTATATTTATTACACTCACTATTATCAATCTAACTCATATTATTAACCATATTATGCAGATATGATCGATTGAACGACAATTACTATACTCATTACTCTTATTATTATCAATCTAACTCATGCTATTAGCCATATTATGGTTATATGATCGATATAACGACAATTACTATACTAATTACTGTTATTATTATCAATCTAACTCATATTATTAACGATATTATGCAGATATGATCGATAGAACGACAATTACTATACTTATTACTCTTATTATTATGAATCTAACTCATATTATTAGCCAGATTATGCTTATATGATCGATAGAACTACAATTACTATACTCATTACTCTTATTATTATCAATCCAACTCATATTATTACCCATATTATGCTGATATGATCGATAGAACGACATTCACTATACTTATTACACTCACTATTATCAATCTAACTCATATTATTAACCATATTATGCAGATATGATCGATAGAACGACAATTACTATACTTATTACTATTATTATTATCATTCTAACTCATATTATTAACCATATTATGCAGATATGATCGATAGAACTACAATTACTATACTCATTACTCTTATTATTATCAATCTAACTCATATTATTAGCCATATTATGCTCATATGATCGATAGAACGACAATTACTATACTCACTACCCTTAGTATTATCAATCTAACTCATATTATTAGCCATATTATGCTTATATTATCGATAGAACGATAATTACTATACTTATTACTGTTATTATTATCAATCTAACTCATATTATTAGCCATATTATGCTTATATGATCGATAGAACGACAATTACTATACTTATTACTCTTATTATTATCAATCTAACTCATATTATTAGCCATATTGTGCTTATATGAGCGATAGAACGACAATTACTATATTTATTACACTCACTATTATCAATCTAACTCATATTATTAACCATATTATGCAGATATGATCGATAGAACGACAATTACTATACTTATTACTCTTATTATTATCAATCTAACTCATATTATTAGCCATATTGTGCTTATATGATCGATAGAACGACAATTACTATACTTATTACTCTTATTATTATAAATCTAACTCATATTATTAGCCATATTATGCTTATATAATCGATAGAACGACAATTACTATACTCATTACTCTTATTATTATCAATCTAACTCATATTATTACCCATATTATGCTGATATAATCGATAGAACGACATTCACTATACTTATTACACTTATTATTATCAATCTAACTCATATTATTAGCCATATTATGCTTATATGATCGATAGAACGACAATTACTATACTTATTACACTTATTATTATCAATCTAACTCATATTATTAGCCATATTATGCTTGTATGATCGATAGAACGACCATTACTATACTTATTACTCTAATTATTATCAATCTAACTCATATTATTAGCCATATTGTGATTACATGAGCGATAGAACGACAATTACTATATTTATTACACTCACTATTATCAATCTAACTCATATTATTAACCATATTATGCAGATATGATCGATAGAACGACAATTACTATACTCATTACTCTTATTATTATCAATCTAACTCATATTATTAGCCATATTATGCTCATATGATCGATAGAACGACAATTACTATACTCACTACCCTTAGTATTATCAATCTAACTCATATTATTAGCCATATTATGCTTATATTATCGATAGAACGATAATTACTATACTTATTACTGTTATTATTATCAATCTAACTCATATTATTAGCCATATTATGCTTATATGATCGATAGAACGACAATTACTATACTTATTACTCTTATTATTATCAATCTAACTCATATTATTAGCCATATTGTGCTTATATGAGCGATAGAACGACAATTACTATATTTATTACACTCACTATTATCAATCTAACTCATATTATTAACCATATTATGCAGATATGATCGATAGAACGACAATTACTATACTTATTACTCTTATTATTATCAATCTAACTCATATTATTAGCCATATTGTGCTTATATGATCGATAGAACGACAATTACTATACTTATTACTCTTATTATTATAAATCTAACTCATATTATTAGCCATATTATGCTTATATAATCGATAGAACGACAATTACTATACTCATTACTCTTATTATTATCAATCTAACTCATATTATTAGCCATATTATGCTTATATGATCGATAGAACGACAATTACTATACTTATTACACTTATTATTATCAATCTAACTCATATTATTAGCCATATTATGCTTATATGATCGATAGAACGACAATTACTATACTTATTACTCTTATTATTATCAATCTAACTCATATTATTATCCATATTGTGATTACATGAGCGATAGAGCGACAATTACTATATTTATTACACTCACTATTATCAATCTAACTCATATTATTAACCATATTATGCAGATATGATCGATAGAACGACAATTACTATACTCATTACTCTTATTATTATCAATCTAACTCATGCTATTAGCCATATTATGCTTATATGATCGATAGAACTACAATTACTATACTCATTACTCTTATTATTATCAATCCAACTCATATTATTACCCATATTATGCTGATATGATCGATAGAACGACATTCACTATACTTATTACACTCACTATTATCAATCTAACTCATATTATTAACCATATTATGCAGATATGATCGATAGAACGACAATTACTATACTTATTACTCTTATTATTATCATTCTAACTCATATTATTAACCATATTATGCAGATATGATCGATAGAACTACAATTACTATACTCATTACTCTTATTATTATCAATCTAACTCATATTATTAGCCATATTATGCTTCAATGATCGATAGAACTACAATTACTATACTCATTACTCTTATTATTATCAAAATAACTCATATTATTAGCCATATTATGCTTATATGATCGATAGAACGAGAATTACTGTACTCACTACTCTTAGTATTATCAATCTAACTCATATTATTAGCCATATTATGCTTATATGATCGAGAGAACGACAATTACTATACTCACTACTCTTAGTATTATCAATCTAACTCATATTATTAGCCATATTATGCTTATATTATCGATAGAACGACAATTACTATACTTATTACTGTTATTATTATCAATCTAACTCATATTATTAACCATTGCATGCTTATACGATCGATAGAACGACAATTACTATAGTTACTACTCTTATTATTATCAATCTAACTCATGTTATTAGCCATATTGTGCTAATATGAGCGATAGAACGACAATTACTATATTTATTACACTCACTATTATCAATCTAACTCATATTATTAACCATATTATGCAGATATGATCGATAGAACGACAATTACTATACTCATTACTCTTATTATTATCAATCCAACTCATGCTATTAGCCATATTATGGTTATATGAGCGATAGAACGACAATTACTATATTTATTACACTCACTATTATCAATCTAACTCATATTATTAACCAAATTATGCAGATATGATCGATTGAACGACAATTACTATACTCATTACTCTTATTATTATCAATCTAACTCATGCTATTAGCCATATTATGGTTATATGATCGATATAACGACAATTACTATACTAATTACTGTTATTATTATCAATCTAACTCATATTATTAACCATATTATGCAGATATGATCGATAGAACGACAATTACTATACTTATTACTCTTATTATTATGAATCTAACTCATATTATTAGCCAGATTATGCTTATATGATCGATAGAACTACAATTACTATACTCATTACTCTTATTATTATCAATCCAACTCATATTATTACCCATATTATGCTGATATGATCGATAGAACGACATTCACTATACTTATTACACTCACTATTATCAATCTAACTCATATTATTAACCATATTATGCAGATATGATCGATAGAACGACAATTACTATACTTATTACTCTTATTATTATCATTCTAACTCATATTATTAACCATATTATGCAGATATGATCGATAGAACTACAATTACTATACTCATTACTCTTATTATTATCAATCTAACTCATATTATTAACCATATTATGCAGATATGATCGATAGAACGACAATTACAATACATATTACTCTTATTATTATCATTCTAACTCATATTATTAACCATATTATGCAGATATGATCGATAGAACTACAATTACTATACTCATTACTCTTATTATTATCAATCTAACTCATATTATTAGCCATATTATGCTCATATGATCGATAGAACGACAATTACTATACTCACTACCCTTAGTATTATCAATCTAACTCATATTATTAGCCATATTATGCTTATATTATCGATAGAACGATAATTACTATACTTATTACTGTTATTATTATCAATCTAACTCATATTATTAGCCATATTATGCTTATATGATCGATAGAACGAGAATTACTATACTCACTACCCTTAGTATTATCAATCTAACTCATATTATTAACCATATTATGCTTATATGATCGATAGAATGAGAATTACTATACTCACTACTCTTAGTATTATCAATCTAACTCATATTATTAGCCATATTGTGCTTATATGATCGATAGAACGACAATTACTATACTTATTACTCTTATTATTATCAATCTAACTCATATTATTAGCCATATTATGCTTATATGATCGATAGAACGACAATTACTCTACTTATTACTCTTATTATTATGAATCTAACTCATATTATTAGCCACATTATGCTTATATGATCGATAGAACGACAATTACTATACTTATTACTCTTATTATTATCAATCTAACTCATATTATTAGCCATATTGTGCTTATATGAGCGATAGAACGACAATTACTATACTTATTACTCTTATTATTATAAATCTAACTCATATTATTAGCCATATTATGCTTATATGATCGATAGAACGACAATTACTATACTCATTACTCTTATTATTATGAATCTAACTCATATTATTAGCCACATTATGCTTATATGATCGATAGAACGACAATTACTATACTTATTACTCTTATTATTATCAATCTAACTCATATTATTAGCCATATTATGCTTATATGATCGATAGAACGACAATTACTATACTTATTACACTTATTATTATCAATCTAACTCATATTATTAGCCATATTATGCTTATATGATCGATAGAACGACAATTACTATACTTATTACTCTTATTATTATCAATCTAACTCATATTATTAGCCATATTGTGATTACATGAGCGATAGAGCGACAATTACTATATTTATTACACTCACTATTATCAATCTAACTCATATTATTAACCATATTATGCAGATATGATCGATAGAACGACAATTACTATACTTATTACTCTTATTATTATGAATCTAACTCATATTATTAGCCAGATTATGCTTATATGATCGATAGAACTACAATTACTATACTCATTACTCTTATTATTATCAATCCAACTCATATTATTACGCATATTATGCTGATATGATCGATAGAACGACATTCACTATACTTATTACACTCACTATTATCAATCTAACTCATATTATTAACCATATTATGCAGATATGATCGATAGAACGACAATTACTATACTTATTACTCTTATTATTATCAATCTAACTCATATTATTAACCATATTATGCAATTATGATCGATAGAACGACAATTACTATACTTATTACACTTATTATTATCAATCTAACTCATATTATTAGCCATATTATGCTTGTATGATCGATAGAACGACAATTACTATACTTATTACTCTTATTATTATCAATCTAACTCATATTATTAGCCATATTGTGATTACATGAGCGATAGAACGACAATTACTATATCTATTACACTCACTATTATCAATCTAACTCATATTATTAACCATATTATGCAGATATGATCGATAGAACGACAATTACTATACTCATTACTCTTATTATTATCAATCTAACTCATATTATTCGCCATATTATGGTTAAATGATCGATAGAACGACAATTACTATACTTATTACTCTTATTATTATCATTCTAACTCATATTATTAACCATATTATGCAGATATGATCGATAGAACTACAATTACTATACTCATTACTCTTATTATTATCAATCTAACTCATATTATTAGCCATATTATGCTCATATGATCGATAGAACGACAATTACTATACTCACTACCCTTAGTATTATCAATCTAACTCATATTATTAGCCATATTATGCTTATATGATCGATAGAACGACAATTACTATACTTATTACTCTTATTATTATCAATCCAACTCATATTATTAGCCATATTATGCTTATATGATCGATAGAACGAGAATTACTATACTCACTACCCTTAGTATTATCAATCTAACTCATATTATTAGCCATATTATGCTTATATTATCGATAGAACGACAATTACTATACTTATTACTCTTAATATTATCAATCTAACTCATATTATTAGCCATATTGTGCTTATATGAGCGATAGAACGACAATTACTATATTTATTACACTCACTATTATCAATCTAACTCATATAATTAACCATATTATGCAGATATGATCGATAGACCGACAATTACTATACTTATTACACTTATTATTATCAATCTAACTCATATTATTAGCCATATTCTGCTTATATGATCGATAGAACGACTATTACTATACTTATTACTCTTATTATTATCAATCTAACTCATATTATTAGCCATATTGTGCTTATATGAGCGATAGAACGACAATTACTATATTTATTGCACTCACTATTATCAATCTAACTCACATTATTAGCCATATTATGCTTATATGATCGATAGTACGACAATTACTATACTCATTACTCTTATTATTATCAATCTAACTCATACTACTAACCATATTATGCAGATATGATCGATAGAACGACAATTACTATACTTATTACTCTTATTATTATCATTCTAACTCATATTATTAACCATATTATGCTTATATGATCGATAGAACGACAGTTACTATACTTATTATTCTTAGTTTTATCAACCCAACTCATATTATTCGCCATATTATGCTTAAATGGTCGATAGAACGACAATTACTATACTTATTACTGTTATTATTATGAATCTGACTCATATTATTAGCCATATTATGCTTATATGATCGATAGACCTACAATTACTACACTCATTACTCATATTATTATCAATCCAACTCATATTATTACCCGTATTATGCTGATATGATCGATAGAACGACATTCACTATACTTATTACACTCACTATTATCAATCTAACTCATATTATTAACCATATTATGCAGATATGATCGATAGAACGACAATTACTATACTTATTACTCTTATTATTATCATTCTAACTCATATTATTAACCATATTAAGCAGATATGATCGATAGAGCTACAATTACTATACTCATTACTCTTATTATTATCAATCTAACTCATATTATTAGCCATATTATGCTTATATGATCGATAGAACGACAATTACTATACTTATTACACTTATTATTATCAATCTAACTCATATTATTACCCATATTATGCTTGTATGATCGATAGAACGACAATTACTATACTTATTACTCTTATTATTAGAATGTAACTCATATTATTAGCCATATTATGCTTATATGATCGATAGTACGACAATTACTATACTCATTGCTCTTATTATTATCAATCTAACTCATATTATTAACCATATTATGCAATTATGATCGATAGAACGACAATTACTATATATATTACACTCACTATTATCAATCTAACTCATATTATTAACCATATTATGCAGATGTGATCGATAGAACGACAATTACTATACTTATTACTCTTATTATTATCAATCTAACTCATATTATTAGCCATATTGTGCTTATATGATCGATAGAACGACAATTACTATACTTATTACTCTTATTATTATCAATCTAACTCATATTATTAGCCATATTGTGATTACATGAGCGATAGAATGACAATTACTATATTTATTACACTCACTATTATCAATCTAACTCATATTATTAACCATATTATGCAGATATGATCGATTGAACGACATTTACTATACTCATTACTCTTATTATTATCAATCTAACTCATGCTATTAGCCATATTATGGTTATATGATCGATAGAACGACAATTACTATACTCACTACTCTTAGTATTATCAATCTAACTCATATTATTAGCCATATTATGCTTATATGATCGATAGAACGACAATTACTATACTTATTACACTTATTATTATCAATCTAACTCATATTATTAGCCATATTATGCTTATATGATCGATAGAACGACAATTACTATACTTATTACTCTTATTATTATCAGTCTAACTCATATTATTAGCCATATAGTGTGACTACATGAGCGATAGAATGACAATTACTATATTTATTACACTCACTATTATCAATCTAACTCATATTATTAACCATATTATGCAGATATGATCGATAGAACTACAATTACTATACTCATTACTCTTATTATTATCAATCTAACTCATATTATTAGCCATATTATGCTTATATGATCGATAGAACCACAATTACTATACTCACTACTCTTAGTATTATCAATCTAACTCATATTATTAGCCATATTATGCTTATATTATCGATAGAACGACAATTACTATACTTATTACTGTTATTATTATCAATCTAAATCATATTATTAGCCATTGCATGCTTATACGATCGATAGAACGACAATTACTATAGTTACTACTCTTATTATTATCAATCTAACTCCTGTTATTAGCCATATTGTGCTAATATGAGCGGTAGAACGACAATTACTATATTTATTACACTCACTATTATCAATCTAACTCATATTATTAACCATATTATGCAGATATGATCGATAGAACGACAATTACTATACTCATTACTCTTATTATTATCAATCCAACTCATGCTATTAGTCATATTATGGTTATATGATCGATATAACGACAATTACTATACTTATTACTCTTATTATTATCAATCTAACTCATATTGTTAACCATATTATGCAGATATGATCGATAGAACGACAATTACTATACTTATTACTCTTATTATTATGAATCTTACTCATATTATTAGCCATATTATGCTTCAATGATCGATAGAACTACAATTACTATACTCATTACTCTTATTATTATCAATCTAACTCATATTATTAGCCATATTATGCTTATATGATCGATAGAACGAGAATTACTGTACTCACTACTCTTAGTATTATCAATCTAACTCATATTATTAGCCATATTATGCTTATATGATCGAGAGAACGACAATTACTATACTCACTACTCTTAGTATTATCAATCTAACTCATATTATTAGCCATATTATGCTTATATTATCGATAGAACGACAATTACTATACTTATTACACTCACTATTATCAATCTAACTCATATTATTAACCATATTATGCAGATATGATCGATAGAACGACAATTACTATACTCATTACTCATATTATTATCAATCTAACCCATTCTATTAGCCATATTATGGTTATATGATCGATATAACGACAATTACTATACTTATTACTCTTATTGTTATCAATCTAACTCATATTATTAACCATATTATGCAGATATGATCGATAGAACGACAATTACTATACTTATTACTCTTATTATTATCAATCTAACTCATATTATTAGCCATATTGTGCTTATATGATCGATAGAACGACAATTACTATACTTATTACTCTTATTATTATAAATCTAACTCATATTATTAGCCATATTATGCTTATATGATCGATAGAACGACAATTAGTATACTCATTACTCTTATTATTATCAATCTAACTCATATTATTAGCCATATTATGCTTATATGATCGATAGAACGACTATTACTATACTTATTACTCTTATTATTATCAATCTAACTCATATTATTAGCCATATTGTGCTTATATGAGCGATAGAACGACAATTACTATATTTATTGCACTCACTATTATCAATCTAACTCACATTATTAGCCATATTATGCTTATATGATCGATAGTACGACAATTACTATACTCATTACTCTTATTATTATCAATCTAACTCATATTACGAGCCATATTATGCTTATATTATCGATAGAACGATAATTACTATACTTATTACTGTTATTATTATCAATCTAACTCATATTATTAGCCATATTATGCTTATATGATCGATAGAAAGACAATTACTATACTTATTACTCTTATTATTATCAATCTAACTCATATTATTAGCCATATTGTGCTTATATGAGCGATAGAACGACAATTACTATATTTATTACACTCACTATTATCAATCTAACTCATATTATTAACCATATTATGCAGATATGATCGATAGAACGACAATTACTATACTTTTTACTCTTATTATTATCAATCTAACTCATATTATTAGCAATATTGTGCTTATATGATCGATAGAACGACAATTACTATACTTATTACTCTTATTATTATAAATCTAACTCATATTATTAGCCATATTATGCTTATATGATCGATAGAACGACAATTACTATACTTATTACACTTATTATTATCAATCTAACTCATATTATTAGCCATATTATGCTTATATGATCGATAGAACGGCAATTACTATACTTATTACTCTTATTATTATCAATCTAACTCATATTATTAGCCATATTGTGATTACATGAGCGATAGAATGACAATTACTATATTTATTACACTCACTATTATCAATCTAACTCATATTATTAACCATATTATGCAGATATGATCGATTGAACGACAATTACTATACTCATTACTCTTATTATTATCAATCTAACTCATGCTATTAGCCATATTATGCTTATATGATCGATATAACGACATTCACTATACTCATTACTCTTATTATTATCAATCTAACTCATATTATTAACCATATTATGCAGATATGATCGATAGAACGACAATTACTATACTTATTACTCTTATTATTATCATTCTAACTCATATTATTAACCATATTATGCAGATATGATCGATAGAACTACAATTACTATACTCATTACTCTTATTATTATCAATCTAACTCATATTATTAGCCATATTATGCTTCAATGATCGATAGAACTACAATTACTATACTCATTACTCTTATTATTATCAATCTAACTCATATTATTAGCCATATTATGCTTATATGATCGATAGAACGAGAATTACTGTACTCACTACTCTTAGTATTATCAATCTAACTCATATTATTAGCCATATTATGCTTATATGATCGAGAGAACGACAATTACTATACTCACTACTCTTAGTATTATCAATCTAACTCATATTATTAGCCATATTATGCTTATATGATCGATAGAACGACAATTACTATACTTATTACTGTTATTATTATCAATCTAACTCATATTATTAGCCATATTGTGATTACATGAGCGATACAATGACAATTACTATATTTATTACACTCACTATTATCAATCTAACTCATATTATTAACCATATTATGCAGATATGATCGATTGAACGACAATTACTATACTCATTACTCTTATTATTATCAATCTAACTCATGCTATTAGCCATATTATGGTTATATGATCGATATAACGACAATTACTATACTAATTACTGTTATTATTATCAATCTAACTCATATTATTAACCATATTATGCAGATATGATCGATAGAACGACAATTACTATACTTATTACTCTTATTATTATGAATCTAACTCATATTATTAGCCAGATTATGCTTATATGATCGATAGAACTACAATTACTATACTCATTACTCTTATTATTATCAATCCAACTCATATTATTACCCATATTATGCTGATATGATCGATAGAACGACATTCACTATACTTATTACACTCACTATTATCAATCTAACTCATATTATTAACCATATTATGCAGATATGATCGATAGAACGACAATTACTATACTTATTACTATTATTATTATCATTCTAACTCATATTATTAACCATATTATGCAGATATGATCGATAGAACTACAATTACTATACTCATTACTCTTATTATTATCAATCTAACTCATATTATTAACCATATTATGCAGATATGATCGATAGAACGACAATTACAATACTTATTACTCTTATTATTATCATTCTAACTCATATTATTAACCATATTATGCAGATATGATCGATAGAACTACAATTACTATACTCATTACTCTTATTATTATCAATCTAACTCATATTATTAGCCATATTATGCTCATATGATCGATAGAACGACAATTACTATACTCACTACCCTTAGTATTATCAATCTAACTCATATTATTAGCCATATTATGCTTATATTATCGATAGAACGATAATTACTATACTTATTACTGTTATTATTATCAATCTAACTCATATTATTAGCCATATTATGCTTATATGATCGATAGAACGAGAATTACTATACTCACTACCCTTAGTATTATCAATCTAACTCATATTATTAGCCATATTATGCTTATATTATCGATAGAACGACAATTACTATACTTACTACTCTTATTATTATCAATCTAACTCATATTATTAGCCACATTGTGCTTATATGAGCGATAGAACGACAATTACTATATTTATTACACTCACTATTATCAATCTAACTCATATAATTAACCATATTATGCAGATATGATCGATAGACCGACAATTACTATACTTATTACACTTATTATTATCAATCTAACTCATATTATTAGCCATATTCTGCTTATATGATCGATAGAACGACTATTACTATACTTATTACTCTTATTATTATCAATCTAACTCATATTATTAGCCATATTGTGCTTATATGAGCGATAGAACGACAATTACTATATTTATTGCACTCACTATTATCAATCTAACTCACATTATTAGCCATATTATGCTTATATGATCGATAGTACGACAATTACTATACTCATTACTCTTATTATTATCAATCTAACTCATATTATTAACCATATTATGCAGATATGATCGATCGAACGACAATTACTATACTTTTTACACTTATTATTATCAATCTAACTCATAGTATTAGCCATATTATGCTTATATGATCGATAGTACGACAATTACTATACTCATTGCTCTTATTATTATCAATCTAACTCATATTATTAACCATATTATGGAATTATGATCGATAGAACGACAATTACTATACTTATTACACTTATTATTATCAATCTAACTCATATTATTAGCCATATTATGCTTGTATGATCGATAGAACGACCATTACTATACTTATTACTCTAATTATTATCAATCTAACTCATATTATTAGCCATATTGTGATTACATGAGCGATAGAACGACAATTACTATATTTATTACACTCACTATTATCAATCTAACTCATATTATTAACCATATTATGCAGATATGATCGATAGAACGACAATTACTATACTCATTACTCTTATTATTATCAATCTAACTCATATTATTAGCCATATTATGCTCATATGATCGATAGAACGACAATTACTATACTCACTACCCTTAGTATTATCAATCTAACTCATATTATTAGCCATATTATGCTTATATTATCGATAGAACGATAATTACTATACTTATTACTGTTATTATTATCAATCTAACTCATATTATTAGCCATATTATGCTTATATGATCGATAGAACGACAATTACTATACTTATTACTCTTATTATTATCAATCTAACTCATATTATTAGCCATATTGTGCTTATATGAGCGATAGAACGACAATTACTATATTTATTACACTCACTATTATCAATCTAACTCATATTATTAACCATATTATGCAGATATGATCGATAGAACGACAATTACTATACTTATTACTCTTATTATTATCAATCTAACTCATATTATTAGCCATATTGTGCTTATATGATCGATAGAACGACAATTACTATACTTATTACTCTTATTATTATAAATCTAACTCATATTATTAGCCATATTATGCTTATATAATCGATAGAACGACAATTACTATACTCATTACTCTTATTATTATCAATCTAACTCATATTATTAGCCATATTATGCTTATATGATCGATAGAACGACAATTACTATACTTATTACACTTATTATTATCAATCTAACTCATATTATTAGCCATATTATGCTTATATGATCGATAGAACGACAATTACTATACTTATTACTCTTATTATTATCAATCTAACTCATATTATTATCCATATTGTGATTACATGAGCGATAGAGCGACAATTACTATATTTATTACACTCACTATTATCAATCTAACTCATATTATTAACCATATTATGCAGATATGATCGATAGAACGACAATTACTATACTCATTACTCTTATTATTATCAATCTAACTCATGCTATTAGCCATATTATGCTTATATGATCGATAGAACTACAATTACTATACTCATTACTCTTATTATTATCAATCCAACTCATATTATTACCCATATTATGCTGATATGATCGATAGAACGACATTCACTATACTTATTACACTCACTATTATCAATCTAACTCATATTATTAACCATATTATGCAGATATGATCGATAGAACGACAATTACTATACTTATTACTCTTATTATTATCATTCTAACTCATATTATTAACCATATTATGCAGATATGATCGATAGAACTACAATTACTATACTCATTACTCTTATTATTATCAATCTAACTCATATTATTAGCCATATTATGCTTCAATGATCGATAGAACTACAATTACTATACTCATTACTCTTATTATTATCAAAATAACTCATATTATTAGCCATATTATGCTTATATGATCGATAGAACGAGAATTACTGTACTCACTACTCTTAGTATTATCAATCTAACTCATATTATTAGCCATATTATGCTTATATGATCGAGAGAACGACAATTACTATACTCACTACTCTTAGTATTATCAATCTAACTCATATTATTAGCCATATTATGCTTATATTATCGATAGAACGACAATTACTATACTTATTACTGTTATTATTATCAATCTAACTCATATTATTAACCATTGCATGCTTATACGATCGATAGAACGACAATTACTATAGTTACTACTCTTATTATTATCAATCTAACTCATGTTATTAGCCATATTGTGCTAATATGAGCGATAGAACGACAATTACTATATTTATTACACTCACTATTATCAATCTAACTCATATTATTAACCATATTATGCAGATATGATCGATAGAACGACAATTACTATACTCATTACTCTTATTATTATCAATCCAACTCATGCTATTAGCCATATTATGGTTATATGAGCGATAGAACGACAATTACTATATTTATTACACTCACTATTATCAATCTAACTCATATTATTAACCAAATTATGCAGATATGATCGATTGAACGACAATTACTATACTCATTACTCTTATTATTATCAATCTAACTCATGCTATTAGCCATATTATGGTTATATGATCGATATAACGACAATTACTATACTAATTACTGTTATTATTATCAATCTAACTCATATTATTAACCATATTATGCAGATATGATCGATAGAACGACAATTACTATACTTATTACTCTTATTATTATGAATCTAACTCATATTATTAGCCAGATTATGCTTATATGATCGATAGAACTACAATTACTATACTCATTACTCTTATTATTATCAATCCAACTCATATTATTACCCATATTATGCTGATATGATCGATAGAACGACATTCACTATACTTATTACACTCACTATTATCAATCTAACTCATATTATTAACCATATTATGCAGATATGATCGATAGAACGACAATTACTATACTTATTACTCTTATTATTATCATTCTAACTCATATTATTAACCATATTATGCAGATATGATCGATAGAACTACAATTACTATACTCATTACTCTTATTATTATCAATCTAACTCATATTATTAACCATATTATGCAGATATGATCGATAGAACGACAATTACAATACATATTACTCTTATTATTATCATTCTAACTCATATTATTAACCATATTATGCAGATATGATCGATAGAACTACAATTACTATACTCATTACTCTTATTATTATCAATCTAACTCATATTATTAGCCATATTATGCTCATATGATCGATAGAACGACAATTACTATACTCACTACCCTTAGTATTATCAATCTAACTCATATTATTAGCCATATTATGCTTATATTATCGATAGAACGATAATTACTATACTTATTACTGTTATTATTATCAATCTAACTCATATTATTAGCCATATTATGCTTATATGATCGATAGAACGAGAATTACTATACTCACTACCCTTAGTATTATCAATCTAACTCATATTATTAACCATATTATGCTTATATGATCGATAGAATGAGAATTACTATACTCACTACTCTTAGTATTATCAATCTAACTCATATTATTAGCCATATTGTGCTTATATGATCGATAGAACGACAATTACTATACTTATTACTCTTATTATTATCAATCTAACTCATATTATTAGCCATATTATGCTTATATGATCGATAGAACGACAATTACTCTACTTATTACTCTTATTATTATGAATCTAACTCATATTATTAGCCACATTATGCTTATATGATCGATAGAACGACAATTACTATACTTATTACTCTTATTATTATCAATCTAACTCATATTATTAGCCATATTGTGCTTATATGAGCGATAGAACGACAATTACTATACTTATTACTCTTATTATTATAAATCTAACTCATATTATTAGCCATATTATGCTTATATGATCGATAGAACGACAATTACTATACTCATTACTCTTATTATTATGAATCTAACTCATATTATTAGCCACATTATGCTTATATGATCGATAGAACGACAATTACTATACTTATTACTCTTATTATTATCAATCTAACTCATATTATTAGCCATATTATGCTTATATGATCGATAGAACGACAATTACTATACTTATTACACTTATTATTATCAATCTAACTCATATTATTAGCCATATTATGCTTATATGATCGATAGAACGACAATTACTATACTTATTACTCTTATTATTATCAATCTAACTCATATTATTAGCCATATTGTGATTACATGAGCGATAGAGCGACAATTACTATATTTATTACACTCACTATTATCAATCTAACTCATATTATTAACCATATTATGCAGATATGATCGATAGAACGACAATTACTATACTTATTACTCTTATTATTATGAATCTAACTCATATTATTAGCCAGATTATGCTTATATGATCGATAGAACTACAATTACTATACTCATTACTCTTATTATTATCAATCCAACTCATATTATTACGCATATTATGCTGATATGATCGATAGAACGACATTCACTATACTTATTACACTCACTATTATCAATCTTCTTATTATTATTAACCATATTATGCAGATATGATCGATAGAACGACAATTACTATACTTATTACTCTTATTATTATCAATCTAACTCATATTATTAACCATATTATGCAATTATGATCGATAGAACGACAATTACTATACTTATTACACTTATTATTATCAATCTAACTCATATTATTAGCCATATTATGCTTGTATGATCGATAGAACGACAATTACTATACTTATTACTCTTATTATTATCAATCTAACTCATATTATTAGCCATATTGTGATTACATGAGCGATAGAACGACAATTACTATATCTATTACACTCACTATTATCAATCTAACTCATATTATTAACCATATTATGCAGATATGATCGATAGAACGACAATTACTATACTCATTACTCTTATTATTATCAATCTAACTCATATTATTCGCCATATTATGGTTAAATGATCGATAGAACGACAATTACTATACTTATTACTCTTATTATTATCATTCTAACTCATATTATTAACCATATTATGCAGATATGATCGATAGAACTACAATTACTATACTCATTACTCTTATTATTATCAATCTAACTCATATTATTAGCCATATTATGCTTCAATGATCGATAGAACTACAATTACTATACTCATTACTCTTATTATTATCAAAATAACTCATATTATTAGCCATATTATGCTTATATGATCGATAGAACGAGAATTACTGTACTCACTACTCTTAGTATTATCAATCTAACTCATATTATTAGCCATATTATGCTTATATGATCGAGAGAACGACAATTACTATACTCACTACTCTTAGTATTATCAATCTAACTCATATTATTAGCCATATTATGCTTATATTATCGATAGAACGACAATTACTATACTTATTACTGTTATTATTATCAATCTAACTCATATTATTAACCATTGCATGCTTATACGATCGATAGAACGACAATTACTATAGTTACTACTCTTATTATTATCAATCTAACTCATGTTATTAGCCATATTGTGCTAATATGAGCGATAGAACGACAATTACTATATTTATTACACTCACTATTATCAATCTAACTCATATTATTAACCATATTATGCAGATATGATCGATAGAACGACAATTACTATACTCATTACTCTTATTATTATCAATCCAACTCATGCTATTAGCCATATTATGGTTATATGAGCGATAGAACGACAATTACTATATTTATTACACTCACTATTATCAATCTAACTCATATTATTAACCAAATTATGCAGATATGATCGATTGAACGACAATTACTATACTCATTACTCTTATTATTATCAATCTAACTCATGCTATTAGCCATATTATGGTTATATGATCGATATAACGACAATTACTATACTAATTACTGTTATTATTATCAATCTAACTCATATTATTAACCATATTATGCAGATATGATCGATAGAACGACAATTACTATACTTATTACTCTTATTATTATGAATCTAACTCATATTATTAGCCAGATTATGCTTATATGATCGATAGAACTACAATTACTATACTCATTACTCTTATTATTATCAATCCAACTCATATTATTACCCATATTATGCTGATATGATCGATAGAACGACATTCACTATACTTATTACACTCACTATTATCAATCTAACTCATATTATTAACCATATTATGCAGATATGATCGATAGAACGACAATTACTATACTTATTACTCTTATTATTATCATTCTAACTCATATTATTAACCATATTATGCAGATATGATCGATAGAACTACAATTACTATACTCATTACTCTTATTATTATCAATCTAACTCATATTATTAACCATATTATGCAGATATGATCGATAGAACGACAATTACAATACATATTACTCTTATTATTATCATTCTAACTCATATTATTAACCATATTATGCAGATATGATCGATAGAACTACAATTACTATACTCATTACTCTTATTATTATCAATCTAACTCATATTATTAGCCATATTATGCTCATATGATCGATAGAACGACAATTACTATACTCACTACCCTTAGTATTATCAATCTAACTCATATTATTAGCCATATTATGCTTATATTATCGATAGAACGATAATTACTATACTTATTACTGTTATTATTATCAATCTAACTCATATTATTAGCCATATTATGCTTATATGATCGATAGAACGAGAATTACTATACTCACTACCCTTAGTATTATCAATCTAACTCATATTATTAACCATATTATGCTTATATGATCGATAGAATGAGAATTACTATACTCACTACTCTTAGTATTATCAATCTAACTCATATTATTAGCCATATTGTGCTTATATGATCGATAGAACGACAATTACTATACTTATTACTCTTATTATTATCAATCTAACTCATATTATTAGCCATATTATGCTTATATGATCGATAGAACGACAATTACTCTACTTATTACTCTTATTATTATGAATCTAACTCATATTATTAGCCACATTATGCTTATATGATCGATAGAACGACAATTACTATACTTATTACTCTTATTATTATCAATCTAACTCATATTATTAGCCATATTGTGCTTATATGAGCGATAGAACGACAATTACTATACTTATTACTCTTATTATTATAAATCTAACTCATATTATTAGCCATATTATGCTTATATGATCGATAGAACGACAATTACTATACTCATTACTCTTATTATTATGAATCTAACTCATATTATTAGCCACATTATGCTTATATGATCGATAGAACGACAATTACTATACTTATTACTCTTATTATTATCAATCTAACTCATATTATTAGCCATATTATGCTTATATGATCGATAGAACGACAATTACTATACTTATTACACTTATTATTATCAATCTAACTCATATTATTAGCCATATTATGCTTATATGATCGATAGAACGACAATTACTATACTTATTACTCTTATTATTATCAATCTAACTCATATTATTAGCCATATTATGCTTATATGATCGATAGAACGAGAATTACTATACTCACTACCCTTAGTATTATCAATCTAACTCATATTATTAACCATATTATGCTTATATGATCGATAGAATGAGAATTACTATACTCACTACTCTTAGTATTATCAATCTAACTCATATTATTAGCCATATTGTGCTTATATGATCGATAGAACGACAATTACTATACTTATTACTCTTATTATTATCAATCTAACTCATATTATTAGCCATATTATGCTTATATGATCGATAGAACGACAATTACTCTACTTATTACTCTTATTATTATGAATCTAACTCATATTATTAGCCACATTATGCTTATATGATCGATAGAACGACAATTACTATACTTATTACTCTTATTATTATCAATCTAACTCATATTATTAGCCATATTGTGCTTATATGAGCGATAGAACGACAATTACTATACTTATTACTCTTATTATTATAAATCTAACTCATATTATTAGCCATATTATGCTTATATGATCGATAGAACGACAATTACTATACTCATTACTCTTATTATTATGAATCTAACTCATATTATTAGCCACATTATGCTTATATGATCGATAGAACGACAATTACTATACTTATTACTCTTATTATTATCAATCTAACTCATATTATTAGCCATATTATGCTTATATGATCGATAGAACGACAATTACTATACTTATTACACTTATTATTATCAATCTAACTCATATTATTAGCCATATTATGCTTATATGATCGATAGAACGACAATTACTATACTTATTACTCTTATTATTATCAATCTAACTCATATTATTAGCCATATTGTGATTACATGAGCGATAGAGCGACAATTACTATATTTATTACACTCACTATTATCAATCTAACTCATATTATTAACCATATTATGCAGATATGATCGATAGAACGACAATTACTATACTTATTACTCTTATTATTATGAATCTAACTCATATTATTAGCCAGATTATGCTTATATGATCGATAGAACTACAATTACTATACTCATTACTCTTATTATTATCAATCCAACTCATATTATTACGCATATTATGCTGATATGATCGATAGAACGACATTCACTATACTTATTACACTCACTATTATCAATCTAACTCATATTATTAACCATATTATGCAGATATGATCGATAGAACGACAATTACTATACTTATTACTCTTATTATTATCAATCTAACTCATATTATTAACCATATTATGCAATTATGATCGATAGAACGACAATTACTATACTTATTACACTTATTATTATCAATCTAACTCATATTATTAGCCATATTATGCTTGTATGATCGATAGAACGACAATTACTATACTTATTACTCTTATTATTATCAATCTAACTCATATTATTAGCCATATTGTGATTACATGAGCGATAGAACGACAATTACTATATCTATTACACTCACTATTATCAATCTAACTCATATTATTAACCATATTATGCAGATATGATCGATAGAACGACAATTACTATACTCATTACTCTTATTATTATCAATCTAACTCATATTATTCGCCATATTATGGTTAAATGATCGATAGAACGACAATTACTATACTTATTACTCTTATTATTATCATTCTAACTCATATTATTAACCATATTATGCAGATATGATCGATAGAACTACAATTACTATACTCATTACTCTTATTATTATCAATCTAACTCATATTATTAGCCATATTATGCTTCAATGATCGATAGAACTACAATTACTATACTCATTACTCTTATTATTATCAAAATAACTCATATTATTAGCCATATTATGCTTATATGATCGATAGAACGAGAATTACTGTACTCACTACTCTTAGTATTATCAATCTAACTCATATTATTAGCCATATTATGCTTATATGATCGAGAGAACGACAATTACTATACTCACTACTCTTAGTATTATCAATCTAACTCATATTATTAGCCATATTATGCTTATATTATCGATAGAACGACAATTACTATACTTATTACTGTTATTATTATCAATCTAACTCATATTATTAACCATTGCATGCTTATACGATCGATAGAACGACAATTACTATAGTTACTACTCTTATTATTATCAATCTAACTCATGTTATTAGCCATATTGTGCTAATATGAGCGATAGAACGACAATTACTATATTTATTACACTCACTATTATCAATCTAACTCATATTATTAACCATATTATGCAGATATGATCGATAGAACGACAATTACTATACTCATTACTCTTATTATTATCAATCCAACTCATGCTATTAGCCATATTATGGTTATATGAGCGATAGAACGACAATTACTATATTTATTACACTCACTATTATCAATCTAACTCATATTATTAACCAAATTATGCAGATATGATCGATTGAACGACAATTACTATACTCATTACTCTTATTATTATCAATCTAACTCATGCTATTAGCCATATTATGGTTATATGATCGATATAACGACAATTACTATACTAATTACTGTTATTATTATCAATCTAACTCATATTATTAACCATATTATGCAGATATGATCGATAGAACGACAATTACTATACTTATTACTCTTATTATTATGAATCTAACTCATATTATTAGCCAGATTATGCTTATATGATCGATAGAACTACAATTACTATACTCATTACTCTTATTATTATCAATCCAACTCATATTATTACCCATATTATGCTGATATGATCGATAGAACGACATTCACTATACTTATTACACTCACTATTATCAATCTAACTCATATTATTAACCATATTATGCAGATATGATCGATAGAACGACAATTACTATACTTATTACTCTTATTATTATCATTCTAACTCATATTATTAACCATATTATGCAGATATGATCGATAGAACTACAATTACTATACTCATTACTCTTATTATTATCAATCTAACTCATATTATTAACCATATTATGCAGATATGATCGATAGAACGACAATTACAATACATATTACTCTTATTATTATCATTCTAACTCATATTATTAACCATATTATGCAGATATGATCGATAGAACTACAATTACTATACTCATTACTCTTATTATTATCAATCTAACTCATATTATTAGCCATATTATGCTCATATGATCGATAGAACGACAATTACTATACTCACTACCCTTAGTATTATCAATCTAACTCATATTATTAGCCATATTATGCTTATATTATCGATAGAACGATAATTACTATACTTATTACTGTTATTATTATCAATCTAACTCATATTATTAGCCATATTATGCTTATATGATCGATAGAACGAGAATTACTATACTCACTACCCTTAGTATTATCAATCTAACTCATATTATTAACCATATTATGCTTATATGATCGATAGAATGAGAATTACTATACTCACTACTCTTAGTATTATCAATCTAACTCATATTATTAGCCATATTGTGCTTATATGATCGATAGAACGACAATTACTATACTTATTACTCTTATTATTATCAATCTAACTCATATTATTAGCCATATTATGCTTATATGATCGATAGAACGACAATTACTCTACTTATTACTCTTATTATTATGAATCTAACTCATATTATTAGCCACATTATGCTTATATGATCGATAGAACGACAATTACTATACTTATTACTCTTATTATTATCAATCTAACTCATATTATTAGCCATATTGTGCTTATATGAGCGATAGAACGACAATTACTATACTTATTACTCTTATTATTATAAATCTAACTCATATTATTAGCCATATTATGCTTATATGATCGATAGAACGACAATTACTATACTCATTACTCTTATTATTATGAATCTAACTCATATTATTAGCCACATTATGCTTATATGATCGATAGAACGACAATTACTATACTTATTACTCTTATTATTATCAATCTAACTCATATTATTAGCCATATTATGCTTATATGATCGATAGAACGACAATTACTATACTTATTACACTTATTATTATCAATCTAACTCATATTATTAGCCATATTATGCTTATATGATCGATAGAACGACAATTACTATACTTATTACTCTTATTATTATCAATCTAACTCATATTATTAGCCATATTGTGATTACATGAGCGATAGAGCGACAATTACTATATTTATTACACTCACTATTATCAATCTAACTCATATTATTAACCATATTATGCAGATATGATCGATAGAACGACAATTACTATACTTATTACTCTTATTATTATGAATCTAACTCATATTATTAGCCAGATTATGCTTATATGATCGATAGAACTACAATTACTATACTCATTACTCTTATTATTATCAATCCAACTCATATTATTACGCATATTATGCTGATATGATCGATAGAACGACATTCACTGTACTTATTACACTCACTATTATCAATCTAACTCATATTATTAACCATATTATGCAGATATGATCGATAGAACGACAATTACTATACTTATTACTCTTATTATTATCAATCTAACTCATATTATTAACCATATTATGCAATTATGATCGATAGAACGACAATTACTATACTTATTACACTTATTATTATCAATCTAACTCATATTATTAGCCATATTATGCTTGTATGATCGATAGAACGACAATTACTATACTTATTACTCTTATTATTATCAATCTAACTCATATTATTAGCCATATTGTGATTACATGAGCGATAGAACGACAATTACTATATCTATTACACTCACTATTATCAATCTAACTCATATTATTAACCATATTATGCAGATATGATCGATAGAACGACAATTACTATACTCATTACTCTTATTATTATCAATCTAACTCATATTATTCGCCATATTATGGTTAAATGATCGATAGAACGACAATTACTATACTTATTACTCTTATTATTATCATTCTAACTCATATTATTAACCATATTATGCAGATATGATCGATAGAACTACAATTACTATACTCATTACTCTTATTATTATCAATCTAACTCATATTATTAGCCATATTATGCTCATATGATCGATAGAACGACAATTACTATACTCACTACCCTTAGTATTATCAATCTAACTCATATTATTAGCCATATTATGCTTATATGATCGATAGAACGACAATTACTATACTTATTACTCTTATTATTATCAATCCAACTCATATTATTAGCCATATTATGCTTATATGATCGATAGAACGAGAATTACTATACTCACTACCCTTAGTATTATCAATCTAACTCATATTATTAGCCATATTATGCTTATATTATCGATAGAACGACAATTACTATACTTATTACTCTTATTATTATCAATCTAACTCATATTATTAGCCATATTGTGCTTATATGAGCGATAGAACGACAATTACTATATTTATTACACTCACTATTATCAATCTAACTCATATAATTAACCATATTATGCAGATATGATCGATAGACCGACAATTACTATACTTATTACACTTATTATTATCAATCTAACTCATATTATTAGCCATATTCTGCTTATATGATCGATAGAACGACTATTACTATACTTATTACTCTTATTATTATCAATCTAACTCATATTATTAGCCATATTGTGCTTATATGAGCGATAGAACGACAATTACTATATTTATTGCACTCACTATTATCAATCTAACTCACATTATTAGCCATATTATGCTTATATGATCGATAGTACGACAATTACTATACTCATTACTCTTATTATTATCAATCTAACTCATACTACTAACCATATTATGCAGATATGATCGATAGAACGACAATTACTATACTTATTACTCTTATTATTATCATTCTAACTCATATTATTAACCATATTATGCAGATATGATCGATAGAACTACAATTACTATACTCATTACTCTTATTATTATCAATCTAACTCATATTATTAACCATATTATGCAGATATGATCGATAGAACGACAATTACAATACATATTACTCTTATTATTATCATTCTAACTCATATTATTAACCATATTATGCAGATATGATCGATAGAACTACAATTACTATACTCATTACTCTTATTATTATCAATCTAACTCATATTATTAGCCATATTATGCTCATATGATCGATAGAACGACAATTACTATACTCACTACCCTTAGTATTATCAATCTAACTCATATTATTAGCCATATTATGCTTATATTATCGATAGAACGATAATTACTATACTTATTACTGTTATTATTATCAATCTAACTCATATTATTAGCCATATTATGCTTATATGATCGATAGAACGAGAATTACTATACTCACTACCCTTAGTATTATCAATCTAACTCATATTATTAACCATATTATGCTTATATGATCGATAGAATGAGAATTACTATACTCACTACTCTTAGTATTATCAATCTAACTCATATTATTAGCCATATTGTGCTTATATGATCGATAGAACGACAATTACTATACTTATTACTCTTATTATTATCAATCTAACTCATATTATTAGCCATATTATGCTTATATGATCGATAGAACGACAATTACTCTACTTATTACTCTTATTATTATGAATCTAACTCATATTATTAGCCACATTATGCTTATATGATCGATAGAACGACAATTACTATACTTATTACTCTTATTATTATCAATCTAACTCATATTATTAGCCATATTGTGCTTATATGAGCGATAGAACGACAATTACTATACTTATTACTCTTATTATTATAAATCTAACTCATATTATTAGCCATATTATGCTTATATGATCGATAGAACGACAATTACTATACTCATTACTCTTATTATTATGAATCTAACTCATATTATTAGCCACATTATGCTTATATGATCGATAGAACGACAATTACTATACTTATTACTCTTATTATTATCAATCTAACTCATATTATTAGCCATATTATGCTTATATGATCGATAGAACGACAATTACTATACTTATTACACTTATTATTATCAATCTAACTCATATTATTAGCCATATTATGCTTATATGATCGATAGAACGACAATTACTATACTTATTACTCTTATTATTATCAATCTAACTCATATTATTAGCCATATTGTGATTACATGAGCGATAGAGCGACAATTACTATATTTATTACACTCACTATTATCAATCTAACTCATATTATTAACCATATTATGCAGATATGATCGATAGAACGACAATTACTATACTTATTACTCTTATTATTATGAATCTAACTCATATTATTAGCCAGATTATGCTTATATGATCGATAGAACTACAATTACTATACTCATTACTCTTATTATTATCAATCCAACTCATATTATTACGCATATTATGCTGATATGATCGATAGAACGACATTCACTGTACTTATTACACTCACTATTATCAATCTAACTCATATTATTAACCATATTATGCAGATATGATCGATAGAACGACAATTACTATACTTATTACTCTTATTATTATCAATCTAACTCATATTATTAACCATATTATGCAATTATGATCGATAGAACGACAATTACTATACTTATTACACTTATTATTATCAATCTAACTCATATTATTAGCCATATTATGCTTGTATGATCGATAGAACGACAATTACTATACTTATTACTCTTATTATTATCAATCTAACTCATATTATTAGCCATATTGTGATTACATGAGCGATAGAACGACAATTACTATATCTATTACACTCACTATTATCAATCTAACTCATATTATTAACCATATTATGCAGATATGATCGATAGAACGACAATTACTATACTCATTACTCTTATTATTATCAATCTAACTCATATTATTCGCCATATTATGGTTAAATGATCGATAGAACGACAATTACTATACTTATTACTCTTATTATTATCATTCTAACTCATATTATTAACCATATTATGCAGATATGATCGATAGAACTACAATTACTATACTCATTACTCTTATTATTATCAATCTAACTCATATTATTAGCCATATTATGCTCATATGATCGATAGAACGACAATTACTATACTCACTACCCTTAGTATTATCAATCTAACTCATATTATTAGCCATATTATGCTTATATGATCGATAGAACGACAATTACTATACTTATTACTCTTATTATTATCAATCCAACTCATATTATTAGCCATATTATGCTTATATGATCGATAGAACGAGAATTACTATACTCACTACCCTTAGTATTATCAATCTAACTCATATTATTAGCCATATTATGCTTATATTATCGATAGAACGACAATTACTATACTTATTACTCTTATTATTATCAATCTAACTCATATTATTAGCCATATTGTGCTTATATGAGCGATAGAACGACAATTACTATATTTATTACACTCACTATTATCAATCTAACTCATATAATTAACCATATTATGCAGATATGATCGATAGACCGACAATTACTATACTTATTACACTTATTATTATCAATCTAACTCATATTATTAGCCATATTCTGCTTATATGATCGATAGAACGACTATTACTATACTTATTACTCTTATTATTATCAATCTAACTCATATTATTAGCCATATTGTGCTTATATGAGCGATAGAACGACAATTACTATATTTATTGCACTCACTATTATCAATCTAACTCACATTATTAGCCATATTATGCTTATATGATCGATAGTACGACAATTACTATACTCATTACTCTTATTATTATCAATCTAACTCATACTACTAACCATATTATGCAGATATGATCGATAGAACGACAATTACTATACTTATTACTCTTATTATTATCATTCTAACTCATATTATTAACCATATTATGCAGATATGATCGATAGAACTACAATTACTATACTCATTACTCTTATTATTATCAATCTAACTCATATTATTAACCATATTATGCAGATATGATCGATAGAACGACAATTACAATACATATTACTCTTATTATTATCATTCTAACTCATATTATTAACCATATTATGCAGATATGATCGATAGAACTACAATTACTATACTCATTACTCTTATTATTATCAATCTAACTCATATTATTAGCCATATTATGCTCATATGATCGATAGAACGACAATTACTATACTCACTACCCTTAGTATTATCAATCTAACTCATATTATTAGCCATATTATGCTTATATTATCGATAGAACGATAATTACTATACTTATTACTGTTATTATTATCAATCTAACTCATATTATTAGCCATATTATGCTTATATGATCGATAGAACGAGAATTACTATACTCACTACCCTTAGTATTATCAATCTAACTCATATTATTAACCATATTATGCTTATATGATCGATAGAATGAGAATTACTATACTCACTACTCTTAGTATTATCAATCTAACTCATATTATTAGCCATATTGTGCTTATATGATCGATAGAACGACAATTACTATACTTATTACTCTTATTATTATCAATCTAACTCATATTATTAGCCATATTATGCTTATATGATCGATAGAACGACAATTACTCTACTTATTACTCTTATTATTATGAATCTAACTCATATTATTAGCCACATTATGCTTATATGATCGATAGAACGACAATTACTATACTTATTACTCTTATTATTATCAATCTAACTCATATTATTAGCCATATTGTGCTTATATGAGCGATAGAACGACAATTACTATACTTATTACTCTTATTATTATAAATCTAACTCATATTATTAGCCATATTATGCTTATATGATCGATAGAACGACAATTACTATACTCATTACTCTTATTATTATGAATCTAACTCATATTATTAGCCACATTATGCTTATATGATCGATAGAACGACAATTACTATACTTATTACTCTTATTATTATCAATCTAACTCATATTATTAGCCATATTATGCTTATATGATCGATAGAACGACAATTACTATACTTATTACACTTATTATTATCAATCTAACTCATATTATTAGCCATATTATGCTTATATGATCGATAGAACGACAATTACTATACTTATTACTCTTATTATTATCAATCTAACTCATATTATTAGCCATATTGTGATTACATGAGCGATAGAGCGACAATTACTATATTTATTACACTCACTATTATCAATCTAACTCATATTATTAACCATATTATGCAGATATGATCGATAGAACGACAATTACTATACTTATTACTCTTGTTATTATGAATCTAACTCATATTATTAGCCAGATTATGCTTATATGATCGATAGAACTACAATTACTATACTCATTACTCTTATTATTATCAATCCAACTCATATTATTACGCATATTATGCTGATATGATCGATAGAACGACATTCACTATACTTATTACACTCACTATTATCAATCTAACTCATATTATTAACCATATTATGCAGATATGATCGATAGAACGACAATTACTATACTTATTACTCTTATTATTATCAATCTAACTCATATTATTAACCATATTATGCAATTATGATCGATAGAACGACAATTACTATACTTATTACACTTATTATTATCAATCTAACTCATATTATTAGCCATATTATGCTTGTATGATCGATAGAACGACAATTACTATACTTATTACTCTTATTATTATCAATCTAACTCATATTATTAGCCATATTGTGATTACATGAGCGATAGAACGACAATTACTATATCTATTACACTCACTATTATCAATCTAACTCATATTATTAACCATATTATGCAGATATGATCGATAGAACGACAATTACTATACTCATTACTCTTATTATTATCAATCTAACTCATATTATTAACCATATTATGCAGATATGATCGATAGAACGACAATTACAATACATATTACTCTTATTATTATCATTCTAACTCATATTATTAACCATATTATGCAGATATGATCGATAGAACTACAATTACTATACTCATTACTCTTATTATTATCAATCTAACTCATATTATTAGCCATATTATGCTCATATGATCGATAGAATGACAATTACTATACTCACTACCCTTAGTATTATCAATCTAACTCATATTATTAGCCATATTATGCTTATATTATCGATAGAACGATAATTACTATACTTATTACTGTTATTATTATCAATCTAACTCATATTATTAGCCATATTATGCTTATATGATCGATAGAACGAGAATTACTATACTCACTACCCTTAGTATTATCAATCTAACTCATATTATTAACCATATTATGCTTATATGATCGATAGAATGAGAATTACTATACTCACTACTCTTAGTATTATCAATCTAACTCATATTATTAGCCATATTGTGCTTATATGATCGATAGAACGACAATTACTATACTTATTACTCTTATTATTATCAATCTAACTCATATTATTAGCCATATTATGCTTATATGATCGATAGAACGACAATTACTCTACTTATTACTCTTATTATTATGAATCTAACTCATATTATTAGCCACATTATGCTTATATGATCGATAGAACGACAATTACTATACTTATTACTCTTATTATTATCAATCTAACTCATATTATTAGCCATATTGTGCTTATATGAGCGATAGAACGACAATTACTATACTTATTACTCTTATTATTATAAATCTAACTCATATTATTAGCCATATTATGCTTATATGATCGATAGAACGACAATTACTATACTCATTACTCTTATTATTATGAATCTAACTCATATTATTAGCCACATTATGCTTATATGATCGATAGAACGACAATTACTATACTTATTACTCTTATTATTATCAATCTAACTCATATTATTAGCCATATTATGCTTATATGATCGATAGAACGACAATTACTATACTTATTACACTTATTATTATCAATCTAACTCATATTATTAGCCATATTATGCTTATATGATCGATAGAACGACAATTACTATACTTATTACTCTTATTATTATCAATCTAACTCATATTATTAGCCATATTGTGATTACATGAGCGATAGAGCGACAATTACTATATTTATTACACTCACTATTATCAATCTAACTCATATTATTAACCATATTATGCAGATATGATCGATAGAACGACAATTACTATACTTATTACTCTTATTATTATGAATCTAACTCATATTATTAGCCAGATTATGCTTATATGATCGATAGAACTACAATTACTATACTCATTACTCTTATTATTATCAATCCAACTCATATTATTACGCATATTATGCTGATATGATCGATAGAACGACATTCACTATACTTATTACACTCACTATTATCAATCTAACTCATATTATTAACCATATTATGCAGATATGATCGATAGAACGACAATTACTATACTTATTACTCTTATTATTATCAATCTAACTCATATTATTAACCATATTATGCAATTATGATCGATAGAACGACAATTACTATACTTATTACACTTATTATTATCAATCTAACTCATATTATTAGCCATATTATGCTTGTATGATCGATAGAACGACAATTACTATACTTATTACTCTTATTATTATCAATCTAACTCATATTATTAGCCATATTGTGATTACATGAGCGATAGAACGACAATTACTATATCTATTACACTCACTATTATCAATCTAACTCATATTATTAACCATATTATGCAGATATGATCGATAGAACGACAATTACTATACTCATTACTCTTATTATTATCAATCTAACTCATATTATTCGCCATATTATGGTTAAATGATCGATAGAACGACAATTACTATACTTATTACTCTTATTATTATCATTCTAACTCATATTATTAACCATATTATGCAGATATGATCGATAGAACTACAATTACTATACTCATTACTCTTATTATTATCAATCTAACTCATATTATTAGCCATATTATGCTCATATGATCGATAGAACGACAATTACTATACTCACTACCCTTAGTATTATCAATCTAACTCATATTATTAGCCATATTATGCTTATATGATCGATAGAACGACAATTACTATACTTATTACTCTTATTATTATCAATCCAACTCATATTATTAGCCATATTATGCTTATATGATCGATAGAACGAGAATTACTATACTCACTACCCTTAGTATTATCAATCTAACTCATATTATTAGCCATATTATGCTTATATTATCGATAGAACGACAATTACTATACTTATTACTCTTATTATTATCAATCTAACTCATATTATTAGCCATATTGTGCTTATATGAGCGATAGAACGACAATTACTATATTTATTACACTCACTATTATCAATCTAACTCATATAATTAACCATATTATGCAGATATGATCGATAGACCGACAATTACTATACTTATTACACTTATTATTATCAATCTAACTCATATTATTAGCCATATTCTGCTTATATGATCGATAGAACGACTATTACTATACTTATTACTCTTATTATTATCAATCTAACTCATATTATTAGCCATATTGTGCTTATATGAGCGATAGAACGACAATTACTATATTTATTGCACTCACTATTATCAATCTAACTCACATTATTAGCCATATTATGCTTATATGATCGATAGTACGACAATTACTATACTCATTACTCTTATTATTATCAATCTAACTCATACTACTAACCATATTATGCAGATATGAGCGATCGAACGACAATTACTATACTTTTTACACTTATTATTATCAATCTAACTCATAGTATTAGCCATATTATGCTTATATGATCGATAGTACGACAATTACTATACTCATTGCTCTTATTATTATCAATCTAACTCATATTATTAACCATATTGTGCAATTATGATCGATAGAACGACAATTACTATACTTATTACACTTATTATTATCAATCTAACTCATATTATTAGCCATATTATGCTTATATGATCGATAGAACGACAATTACTATACCTATTACTCTTCTTATTATCAATCTAACTCATATTATTAGCCATATTGTGATTACATGAGCGATAGAACGACAATTACTATATTTATTACACTCACTATTATCAATCTAACTCATATTATTAACCATATTAGGCAGATATGATCGATAGAACGACAATTACTATACTTATTACTCTTATTATTATCAATCTAACTCATATTATTAGCCATATTGTGCTTATATGATCGATAGAACGACAATTACTATACTTATTACTCTTATTATTATAAATCTAACTCATATTATTAACCATATTATGCAGATATGATCGATAGAACGACAATTACTATACTTATTACTCTTATTATTATCAATCTAACTCATATTATTAGCCATATTGTGCTTATATGATCGATAGAACGACAATTACTATACTTATTACTCTTATTATTATAAATCTAACTCGTATTATTAGCCATATTATGCTTATATGATCGATAGAACGACAATTACTATACTCATTACTCTTATTATTATCAATCTAACTCATGCTATTAGCCATATTATGGTTATATGATCGATATAACGACAATTACTATACTTATTACTCTTATTATTATCATGCTAACTCATATTATTAACCATATTATGCAGATATGATCGATAGAACTACAATTACTATACTCATTACTCTTATTATTATCAATCTAACTCATATTATTAGCCATATTATGCTTATATTATCGATAGAACGACAATTACTATACTTATTACTGTCATTATTATCAATCTAACTCATATTATTAGCCATATTATGCTTATATGGTCGATAGAACGACAATTACTATACTTATTACTCTTATTATTATCAGACTAACTCATATTATTAGCCATATTGTGCTTATATGAGCGATAGAACGACAATTACTATATTTATTACACTCACTATTATCAAGTTAACTCATATTATTAACCATATTATGCAGATATGATCGATAGAACGACAATTACTATACTTACTAATCTTATTATTATCAATCTAACTCATATTATGAGCCATATTGTGCTTATATGATCGATAGAACGACAATTACTATACTTATTACTCTTATTATTATAAATCTAACTCATATTATTAGCCATATTATGCTTATATGATCGATAGAACGACAATTACTATACTCATTACTCTTATTATTATCAATCTAATTCATATTATTAGCCATATTATGCTTATATGATCGATAGAACGACAATTACTATACTTATTACACTTATTATTATCAATCTAACTCATATTATTAGCCATATTATGCTTATATGATCGATAGAACGACCATTACTATACTTATTACTCTTATTATTATCAATCTAACTCATATTATTAGCCATATTGTGATTACATGAGCGATAGAACGGCAATTACTATATTTATTACACTCACTATTATCAATCTAACTCATATTACTAACCATATTATGCAGATATGATCGATAGAACGACAATTACTATACTCATTACTCTTATTATTATCAATCTAACTCATGCTATTAGCCATATTATGGTTATATGATCGATATAACGACAATTACTATACTAATTACTGTTATTATTATCAATCTAACTAATATTATTAACCATATTATGCAGATATGATCGATAGAACGACAATTACTATACTTATTACTCTTATTATTATCAATCTAACTCATATTATTAGCCATATTGTGCATATATGATCGATAGAACGACAATTACTATACTTATTACTCTTATTATTATAAATCTAACTCATATTATTAGCCATATTATGCTTATATGATCGATAGAACGACAATTACTATACTTATTACTCTTATTATTATGAATCTAACTCATATTATTAGCCACATTATGCTTATATGATCGATAGAACTACAATTACTATACTCATTACTCTTATTATTATCAATCCAACTCATATTATTACCCATATTATGCTGATATGATCGATAGAACGACATTCACTATACTTATTACACTCGATATTATCAATCTAACTCATATTATTAACCATATTATGCAGATATGATCGATAGAACGACAATTACTATACTTATTACTCTTATTATTATCATTCTAACTCATATTATTAACCATATTATGCAGATATGATCGATAGAACTACAATTACTATACTCATTACTCTTATTATTATCAATCTAACTCATATTATTAGCCATATTATGCTTATATGATCGATAGAACGACAATTACTATACTTATTACTCTTATTATTATGAATCTAACTCATATTATTAGCCACATTATGCTTATATGATCGATAGAACGACAATTACTATACTTATTACTCTTATTATTATCAATCTAACTCATATTATTAGCCATATTGTGCTTATATGAGCGATAGAACGACAATTACTATACTTATTACTCTTATTATTATAAATCTAACTCATATTATTAGCCATATTATGCTTATATGATCGATAGAACGACAATTACTATACTCATTACTCTTATTATTATGAATCTAACTCATATTATTAGCCACATTATGCTTATATGATCGATAGAACGACAATTACTATACTTATTACTCTTATTATTATCAATCTAACTCATATTATTAGCCATATTATGCTTATATGATCGATAGAACGACAATTACTATACTTATTACACTTATTATTATCAATCTAACTCATATTATTAGCCATATTATGCTTATATGATCGATAGAACGACAATTACTATACTTATTACTCTTATTATTATCAATCTAACTCATATTATTAGCCATATTGTGATTACATGAGCGATAGAGCGACAATTACTATATTTATTACACTCACTATTATCAATCTAACTCATATTATTAACCATATTATGCAGATATGATCGATAGAACGACAATTACTATACTTATTACTCTTATTATTATGAATCTAACTCATATTATTAGCCAGATTATGCTTATATGATCGATAGAACTACAATTACTATACTCATTACTCTTATTATTATCAATCCAACTCATATTATTACGCATATTATGCTGATATGATCGATAGAACGACATTCACTATACTTATTACACTCACTATTATCAATCTAACTCATATTATTAACCATATTATGCAGATATGATCGATAGAACGACAATTACTATACTTATTACTCTTATTATTATCAATCTAACTCATATTATTAACCATATTATGCAATTATGATCGATAGAACGACAATTACTATACTTATTACACTTATTATTATCAATCTAACTCATATTATTAGCCATATTATGCTTGTATGATCGATAGAACGACAATTACTATACTTATTACTCTTATTATTATCAATCTAACTCATATTATTAGCCATATTGTGATTACATGAGCGATAGAACGACAATTACTATATCTATTACACTCACTATTATCAATCTAACTCATATTATTAACCATATTATGCAGATATGATCGATAGAACGACAATTACTATACTCATTACTCTTATTATTATCAATCTAACTCATATTATTCGCCATATTATGGTTAAATGATCGATAGAACGACAATTACTATACTTATTACTCTTATTATTATCATTCTAACTCATATTATTAACCATATTATGCAGATATGATCGATAGAACTACAATTACTATACTCATTACTCTTATTATTATCAATCTAACTCATATTATTAGCCATATTATGCTCATATGATCGATAGAACGACAATTACTATACTCACTACCCTTAGTATTATCAATCTAACTCATATTATTAGCCATATTATGCTTATATGATCGATAGAACGACAATTACTATACTTATTACTCTTATTATTATCAATCCAACTCATATTATTAGCCATATTATGCTTATATGATCGATAGAACGAGAATTACTATACTCACTACCCTTAGTATTATCAATCTAACTCATATTATTAGCCATATTATGCTTATATTATCGATAGAACGACAATTACTATACTTATTACTCTTATTATTATCAATCTAACTCATATTATTAGCCATATTGTGCTTATATGAGCGATAGAACGACAATTACTATATTTATTACACTCACTATTATCAATCTAACTCATATAATTAACCATATTATGCAGATATGATCGATAGACCGACAATTACTATACTTATTACACTTATTATTATCAATCTAACTCATATTATTAGCCATATTCTGCTTATATGATCGATAGAACGACTATTACTATACTTATTACTCTTATTATTATCAATCTAACTCATATTATTAGCCATATTGTGCTTATATGAGCGATAGAACGACAATTACTATATTTATTGCACTCACTATTATCAATCTAACTCATATTATTAACCATATTATGCAGATATGATCGATAGAACGACAATTACTATACTTATTACTCTTATTATTATCAATCTAACTCATATTATTAACCATATTATGCAATTATGATCGATAGAACGACAATTACTATACTTATTACACTTATTATTATCAATCTAACTCATATTATTAGCCATATTATGCTTGTATGATCGATAGAACGACAATTACTATACTTATTACTCTTATTATTATCAATCTAACTCATATTATTAGCCATATTGTGATTACATGAGCGATAGAACGACAATTACTATATCTATTACACTCACTATTATCAATCTAACTCATATTATTAACCATATTATGCAGATATGATCGATAGAACGACAATTACTATACTCATTACTCTTATTATTATCAATCTAACTCATATTATTCGCCATATTATGGTTAAATGATCGATAGAACGACAATTACTATACTTATTACTCTTATTATTATCATTCTAACTCATATTATTAACCATATTATGCAGATATGATCGATAGAACTACAATTACTATACTCATTACTCTTATTATTATCAATCTAACTCATATTATTAGCCATATTATGCTTATATGATCGATAGAACGACAATTACTATACTTATTACTCTTATTATTATGAATCTAACTCATATTATTAGCCACATTATGCTTATATGATCGATAGAACGACAATTACTATACTTATTACTCTTATTATTATCAATCTAACTCATATTATTAGCCATATTGTGCTTATATGAGCGATAGAACGACAATTACTATACTTATTACTCTTATTATTATAAATCTAACTCATATTATTAGCCATATTATGCTTATATGATCGATAGAACGACAATTACTATACTCATTACTCTTATTATTATGAATCTAACTCATATTATTAGCCACATTATGCTTATATGATCGATAGAACGACAATTACTATACTTATTACTCTTATTATTATCAATCTAACTCATATTATTAGCCATATTATGCTTATATGATCGATAGAACGACAATTACTATACTTATTACACTTATTATTATCAATCTAACTCATATTATTAGCCATATTATGCTTATATGATCGATAGAACGACAATTACTATACTTATTACTCTTATTATTATCAATCTAACTCATATTATTAGCCATATTGTGATTACATGAGCGATAGAGCGACAATTACTATATTTATTACACTCACTATTATCAATCTAACTCATATTATTAACCATATTATGCAGATATGATCGATAGAACGACAATTACTATACTTATTACTCTTATTATTATGAATCTAACTCATATTATTAGCCAGATTATGCTTATATGATCGATAGAACTACAATTACTATACTCATTACTCTTATTATTATCAATCCAACTCATATTATTACGCATATTATGCTGATATGATCGATAGAACGACATTCACTATACTTATTACACTCACTATTATCAATCTAACTCATATTATTAACCATATTATGCAGATATGATCGATAGAACGACAATTACTATACTTATTACTCTTATTATTATCAATCTAACTCATATTATTAACCATATTATGCAATTATGATCGATAGAA
This sequence comes from Megachile rotundata, assembly GCF_050947335.1. Classification (NCBI taxonomy): domain Eukaryota; kingdom Metazoa; phylum Arthropoda; class Insecta; order Hymenoptera; family Megachilidae; genus Megachile; species Megachile rotundata. Next base: position 50,811 of record NW_027473786.1, read on the forward strand.
CGACAATTACTATACTTATTACACTTATTATTATCAATCTAACTCATATTATTAGCCATATTATGCTTGTATGATCGATAGAACGACAATTACTATACTTATTACTCTTATTATTATCAATCTAACTCATATTATTAGCCATATTGTGATTACATGAGCGATAGAACGACAATTACTATATCTATTACACTCACTATTATCAATCTAACTCATATTATTAACCATATTATGCAGATATGATCGATAGAACGACAATTACTATACTCATTACTCTTATTATTATCAATCTAACTCATATTATTCGCCATATTATGGTTAAATGATCGATAGAACGACAATTACTATACTTATTACTCTTATTATTATCATTCTAACTCATATTATTAACCATATTATGCAGATATGATCGATAGAACTACAATTACTATACTCATTACTCTTATTATTATCAATCTAACTCATATTATTAGCCATATTATGCTCATATGATCGATAGAACGACAATTACTATACTCACTACCCTTAGTATTATCAATCTAACTCATATTATTAGCCATATTATGCTTATATGATCGATAGAACGACAATTACTATACTTATTACTCTTATTATTATCAATCCAACTCATATTATTAGCCATATTATGCTTATATGATCGATAGAACGAGAATTACTATACTCACTACCCTTAGTATTATCAATCTAACTCATATTATTAGCCATATTATGCTTATATTATCGATAGAACGACAATTACTATACTTATTACTCTTATTATTATCAATCTAACTCATATTATTAGCCATATTGTGCTTATATGAGCGATAGAACGACAATTACTATATTTATTACACTCACTATTATCAATCTAACTCATATAATTAACCATATTATGCAGATATGATCGATAGACCGACAATTACTATACTTATTACACTTATTATTATCAATCTAACTCATATTATTAGCCATATTCTGCTTATATGATCGATAGAACGACTATTACTATACTTATTACTCTTATTATTATCAATCTAACTCATATTATTAGCCATATTGTGCTTATATGAGCGATAGAACGACAATTACTATATTTATTGCACTCACTATTATCAATCTAACTCATATTATTAACCATATTATGCAGATATGATCGATAGAACGACAATTACTATACTTATTACTCTTATTATTATCAATCTAACTCATATTATTAACCATATTATGCAATTATGATCGATAGAACGACAATTACTATACTTATTACACTTATTATTATCAATCTAACTCATATTATTAGCCATATTATGCTTGTATGATCGATAGAACGACAATTACTATACTTATTACTCTTATTATTATCAATCTAACTCATATTATTAGCCATATTGTGATTACATGAGCGATAGAACGACAATTACTATATCTATTACACTCACTATTATCAATCTAACTCATATTATTAACCATATTATGCAGATATGATCGATAGAACGACAATTACTATACTCATTACTCTTATTATTATCAATCTAACTCATATTATTCGCCATATTATGGTTAAATGATCGATAGAACGACAATTACTATACTTATTACTCTTATTATTATCATTCTAACTCATATTATTAACCATATTATGCAGATATGATCGATAGAACTACAATTACTATACTCATTACTCTTATTATTATCAATCTAACTCATATTATTAGCCATATTATGCTCATATGATCGATAGAACGACAATTACTATACTCACTACCCTTAGTATTATCAATCTAACTCATATTATTAGCCATATTATGCTTATATGATCGATAGAACGACAATTACTATACTTATTACTCTTATTATTATCAATCCAACTCATATTATTAGCCATATTATGCTTATATGATCGATAGAACGAGAATTACTATACTCACTACCCTTAGTATTATCAATCTAACTCATATTATTAGCCATATTATGCTTATATTATCGATAGAACGACAATTACTATACTTATTACTCTTATTATTATCAATCTAACTCATATTATTAGCCATATTGTGCTTATATGAGCGATAGAACGACAATTACTATATTTATTACACTCACTATTATCAATCTAACTCATATAATTAACCATATTATGCAGATATGATCGATAGACCGACAATTACTATACTTATTACACTTATTATTATCAATCTAACTCATATTATTAGCCATATTCTGCTTATATGATCGATAGAACGACTATTACTATACTTATTACTCTTATTATTATCAATCTAACTCATATTATTAGCCATATTGTGCTTATATGAGCGATAGAACGACAATTACTATATTTATTGCACTCACTATTATCAATCTAACTCACATTATTAGCCATATTATGCTTATATGATCGATAGTACGACAATTACTATACTCATTACTCTTATTATTATCAATCTAACTCATACTACTAACCATATTATGCAGATATGAGCGATCGAACGACAATTACTATACCTTTTACACTTATTATTATCAATCTAACTCATAGTATTAGCCATATTATGCTTATATGATCGATAGTACGACAATTACTATACTCATTGCTCTTATTATTATCAATCTAACTCATATTATTAACCATATTGTGCAATTATGATCGATAGAACGACAATTACTATACTTATTACACTTATTATTATCAATCTAACTCATATTATTAGCCATATTATGCTTATATGATCGATAGAACGACAATTACTATACCTATTACTCTTCTTATTATCAATCTAACTCATATTATTAGCCATATTGTGATTACATGAGCGATAGAACGACAATTACTATATTTATTACACTCACTATTATCAATCTAACTCATATTATTAACCATATTAGGCAGATATGATCGATAGAACGACAATTACTATACTTATTACTCTTATTATTATCAATCTAACTCATATTATTAGCCATATTGTGCTTATATGATCGATAGAACGACAATTACTATACTTATTACTCTTATTATTATAAATCTAACTCATATTATTAACCATATTATGCAGATATGATCGATAGAACGACAATTACTATACTTATTACTCTTATTATTATCAATCTAACTCATATTATTAGCCATATTGTGCTTATAGGATCGATAGAACGACAATTACTATACTTATTACTCTTATTATTATAAATCTAACTCGTATTATTAGCCATATTATGCTTATATGATCGATAGAACGACAATTACTATACTCATTACTCTTATTATTATCAATCTAACTCATGCTATTAGCCATATTATGGTTATATGATCGATATAACGACAATTACTATACTAATTACTGTTATTATTATCAATCTAACTCATATTATTAACCATACTATGCAGATATGATCGATAGAACGACAATTACTATACTTATTACTCTTATTATTATCAATCTAACTCATATTATTAGCCATATTGTGCTTATATGATCAATAGAACGACAATTACTATACTTATTACAATTATTATTATGAATCTAACTCATATTACTAGCCACATTATGCTTATATGATCGATAGAACTACAATTACTATACTCATTACTCTTATTATTATCAATCCAACTCATATTATTACCCGTATTATGCTGATATGATCGATAGAACGACATTCACTATACGTATTACACTCACTATTATCAATCTAACTCATATTATTAACCATATTATGCAGATATGATCGATAGAACGACAATTACTATACTTATTACTCTTATTATTATCATTCTAACTCATATTATTAACCATATTATGCAGATATGATCGATAGAACTACAATTACTATACTCATTACTCATATTATTATCAATCTAACTCATATTATTAGTCATATTATGCTTATATGATCGATAGAACGACAATTACTATACTTATTACTCTTATTATTATGAATCTAACTCATATTATTAGCCACATTATGCTTATATGATCGATAGAACTACAATTACTATACTCATTACTCTTATTATTATCAATCCAACTCATATTATTACCCATATTATGCTGATATGATCGATAGAACGACATTCACTATACATATTACACTCACTATTATCAATCTAACTCATATTATTAACCATATTATGCAGATATGATCGATAGAACGACAATTACTATACTTATTACTCTTATTATTATCATGCTAACTCATATTATTAACCATATTATGCAGATATGATCGATAGAACTACAATTACTATACTCATTACTCTTATTATTATCAATCTAACTCATATTATTAGCCATATTATGCTTATATTATCGATAGAACGACAATTACTATACTTATTACTGTTATTATTATCAATCTAACTCATATTATTAGCCATATTATGCTTATATGATCGATAGAACGACAATTACTATACTTATTACTCTTATTATTATCAATCTAACTCATATTATTAGCCATATTGTGCTTATATGATCGATAGAACGACAATTACTATACTTATTACTCTTATTATTATAAATCTAACTCGTATTATTAGCCATATTATGCTTATATGATCGATAGAACGACAATTACTATACTCATTACTCTTATTATTATCAATCTAACTCATGCTATTAGCCATAATATGGTTATATGATCGGTATAACGACAATTACTATACTAATTACTGTTATTATTATCAATGTAACTCATATTATTGACCATACTATGCAGATATGATCGATAGAACGACAATTACTATACTTATTACTCTTATTATTATGAATCTAACTCATATTATTAGCCACATTATGCTTATATGATCGATAGAACTACAATTACTATACTCATTACTCTTATTATTATCAACCCAACTCATATTATTACCCATATTATGCTGATATGATCGATAGAACTACATTCACTATACTTATTACACTCACTATTATCAATCTAACTCATATTATTAACCATATTATGCAGATATGATCGATAGAACGACAATTACTATACTTATTACTCTTACTATTATCATTCTAACTCATATTATCAACCATATTATGCAGATATGATCGATAGAACTACAATTACTATACTCATTACTCTTATTATTATCAATCTAACTCATATTATTAGCCATATTATGCTTATATGATCGAAAGAACGACAATTACTATACTCACTACTCTTAGTATTATCAATCTAACTCATATTATTAGCCATATTATGCTTATATTATCGATAGAACGACAATTACTATACTTATTACTGTTATTATTATCAATCTAACTCATATTATTAGCCATATTATGCTTATATGATCGATAGAACGACAATTACTATACTTATTGCTCTTATTATTATCAATCTAACTCATATTATTAGCCATATTGTGCTTATATGAGCGATAGAACGACAATTACTATATTTATTACACTCACTATTATCAATCTAACTCATATTATTAACCATATTATGCTGATATGATCGATAGAACGACAATTACTATACTTATTACTCTTATTATTATCAATCTAACTCATATTATTAGCCATATTGTGCTTATATGATCGATAGAACGACAATTACTATACTTATTACTCTTATTATTATAAATCTAACTCATATTATTAGCCATATTATGCTTATATGATCGATAGAACGACAATTACTATACTTATTACTCTTATTATTATCAATCTAACTCATATTATTAGCCATATTGTGCTTATATGATCGATAGAACGACAATTACTATACTCATTACTCTTATTATTATCAATCTAACTCATGCTATTAGCCATATTATGGTTATATGATCGATATAACGACAATTACTATACTAATTACTGTTATTATTATCAATGTAACTCATATTATTGACCATACTATGTAGATATGATCGATAGAACGACAATTACTATACTTATTACTCTTATTATTATCAATCTAACTCATATTATTAGCCATATTGAGCTTATATGATCAATAGAACGACAATTACTATACTTATTACAATTATTATTATGAATCTAACTCATATTATTAGCCACATTATGCTTATATGATCGATAGAACTACAATTACTATACTCATTACTCTTATTATTATCAATCCAACTCATATTATTACCCGTATTATGCTGATATGATCGATAGAACGACATTCACTATACGTATTACACTCACTATTATCAATCTAACTCATATTATTAACCATATTATGCAGATATGATCGATAGAACGACAATTACTATACTTATTACTCTTATTATTATCATTCTAACTCATATTATTAACCATATTATGCAGATATGATCGATAGAACTACAATTACTATACTCATTACTCTTATTATTATCAATCTAACTCATATTATTAGTCATATTATGCTTATATGATCGATAGAACGACAATTACTATACTTATTACTCTTATTATTATGAATCTAACTCATATTATTAGCCACATTATGCTTATATGATCGATAGAACTACAATTACTATACTCATTACTCTTATTATTATCAATCCAACTCATATTATTACCCATATTATGCTGATATGATCGATAGAACGACATTCACTATACTTATTACACTCACTATTATCAATCTAACTCATATTATTAACCATATTATGCAGATATGATCGATAGAACGACAATTACTATACTTATTACTCTTATTATTATCATTCTAACTCATATTATTAACCATATTATGCAGATATGATCGATAGAACTACAATTACTATACTCATTACTCTTATTATTATCAATGTAACTCATATTATTGACCATACTATGCAGATATGATCGATAGAACGACAATTACTATACTTATTACTCTTATTATTATCAATCTAACTCATATTATTAGCCATATTGAGCTTATATGATCAATAGAACGACAATTACTATACTTATTACAATTATTATTATGAATCTAACTCATATTATTAGCCACATTATGCTTATATGATCGATAGAACTACAATTACTATACTCATTACTCTTATTATTATCAATCCAACTCATATTATTACCCGTATTATGCTGATATGATCGATAGAACGACATTCACTATACGTATTACACTCACTATTATCAATCTAACTCATATTATTAGCCATATTGTGCTTATATGATCGATAGAACGACAATTACTATACTTATTACTCTTATTATTATAAATCTAACTCATATTATTAGCCATATTATGCTTATATGATCGATAGAACGACAATTACTATACTTATTACTCTTATTATTATCAATCTAACTCATATTATTAGCCATATTGTGCTTATATGATCGATAGAACGACAATTACTATACTTATTACTCTTATTATTATAAATCTAACTCGTATTATTAGCCATATTATGCTTATATGATCGATAGAACGACAATTACTATACTCATTACTCTTATTATTATCAATCTAACTCATGCTATTAGCCATATTATGGTTATATGATCGATATAACGACAATTACTATACTAATTACTGTTATTATTATCAATGTAACTCATATTATTGACCATACTATGTAGATATGATCGATAGAACGACAATTACTATACTTATTACTCTTATTATTATCAATCTAACTCATATTATTAGCCATATTGAGCTTATATGATCAATAGAACGACAATTACTATACTTATTACAATTATTATTATGAATCTAACTCATATTATTAGCCACATTATGCTTATATGATCGATAGAACTACAATTACTATACTCATTACTCTTATTATTATCAATCCAACTCATATTATTACCCGTATTATGCTGATATGATCGATAGAACGACATTCACTATACGTATTACACTCACTATTATCAATCTAACTCATATTATTAACCATATTATGCAGATATGATCGATAGAACGACAATTACTATACTTATTACTCTTATTATTATCATTCTAACTCATATTATTAACCATATTATGCAGATATGATCGATAGAACTACAATTACTATACTCATTACTCTTATTATTATCAATCTAACTCATATTATTAGTCATATTATGCTTATATGATCGATAGAACGACAATTACTATACTTATTACTCTTATTATTATGAATCTAACTCATATTATTAGCCACATTATGCTTATATGATCGATAGAACTACAATTACTATACTCATTACTCTTATTATTATCAATCCAACTCATATTATTACCCATATTATGCTGATATGATCGATAGAACGACATTCACTATACTTATTACACTCACTATTATCAATCTAACTCATATTATTAACCATATTATGCAGATATGATCGATAGAACGACAATTACTATACTTATTACTCTTATTATTATCATTCTAACTCATATTATTAACCATATTATGCAGATATGATCGATAGAACTACAATTACTATACTCATTACTCTTATTATTATCAATGTAACTCATATTATTGACCATACTATGCAGATATGATCGATAGAACGACAATTACTATACTTATTACTCTTATTATTATCAATCTAACTCATATTATTAGCCATATTGTGCTTATATGATCAATAGAACGACAATTACTATACTTATTACAATTATTATTATGAATCTAACTCATATTATTAGCCACATTATGCTTATATGATCGATAGAACTACAATTACTATACTCATTACTCTTATTATTATCAATCCAACTCATATTATTACCCGTATTATGCTGATATGATCGATAGAACGACATTCACTATACGTATTACACTCACTATTATCAATCTAACTCATATTATTAACCATATTATGCAGATATGATCGATAGAACGACAATTACTATACTTATTACTCTTATTATTATCATTCTAACTCATATTATTAACCATATTATGCAGATATGATCGATAGAACTACAATTACTATACTCATTACTCTTATTATTATCAATCTAACTCATATTATTAGTCATATTATGCTTATATGATCGATAGAACGACAATTACTATACTTATTACTCTTATTATTATGAATCTAACTCATATTATTAGCCACATTATGCTTATATGATCGATAGAACTACAATTACTATACTCATTACTCTTATTATTATCAATCCAACTCATATTATTACCCATATTATGCTGATATGATCGATAGAACGACATTCACTATACTTATTACACTCACTATTATCAATCTAACTCATATTATTAACCATATTATGCAGATATGATCGATAGAACGACAATTACTATACTTATTACTCTTATTATTATCATTCTAACTCATATTATTAACCATATTATGCAGATATGATCGATAGAACTACAATTACTATACTCATTACTCTTATTATTATCAATCTAACTCATATTATTAGCCATATTATGCTTATATTATCGATAGAACGACAATTACTATACTTATTACTGTCATTATTATCAATCTAACTCATATTATTAGCCATATTATGCTTATATGATCGATAGAACGACAATTACTATACTTATTGCTCTTATTATTATCAATCTAACTCATATTATTAGCCATATTGTGCTTATATGAGCGATAGAACGACAATTACTATATTTATTACACTCACTATTATCAATCTAACTCATATTATTAACCATATTATGCTGATATGATCGATAGAACGACAATTACTATACTTATTACTCTTATTATTATCAATCTAACTCATATTATTAGCCATATTGTGCTTATATGATCGATAGAACGACAATTACTATACTTATTACTCTTATTATTATAAATCTAACTCATATTATTAGCCATATTATGCTTATATGATCGATAGAACGACAATTACTATACTTATTACTCTTATTATTATCAATCTAACTCATATTATTAGCCATATTGTGCTTATATGATCGATAGAACGACAATTACTATACTTATTACTCTTATTATTATAAATCTAACTCGTATTATTAGCCATATTATGCTTATATGATCGATAGAACGACAATTACTATACTCATTACTCTTATTATTATCAATCTAACTCATGCTATTAGCCATATTATGGTTATATGATCGATATAACGACAATTACTATACTAATTACTGTTATTATTATCAATGTAACTCATATTATTGACCATACTATGTAGATATGATCGATAGAACGACAATTACTATACTTATTACTCTTATTATTATCAATCTAACTCATATTATTAGCCATATTGAGCTTATATGATCAATAGAACGACAATTACTATACTTATTACAATTATTATTATGAATCTAACTCATATTATTAGCCACATTATGCTTATATGATCGATAGAACTACAATTACTATACTCATTACTCTTATTATTATCAATCCAACTCATATTATTACCCGTATTATGCTGATATGATCGATAGAACGACATTCACTATACGTATTACACTCACTATTATCAATCTAACTCATATTATTAACCATATTATGCAGATATGATCGATAGAACGACAATTACTATACTTATTACTCTTATTATTATCATTCTAACTCATATTATTAACCATATTATGCAGATATGATCGATAGAACTACAATTACTATACTCATTACTCTTATTATTATCAATCTAACTCATATTATTAGTCATATTATGCTTATATGATCGATAGAACGACAATTACTATACTTATTACTCTTATTATTATGAATCTAACTCATATTATTAGCCACATTATGCTTATATGATCGATAGAACTACAATTACTATACTCATTACTCTTATTATTATCAATCCAACTCATATTATTACCCATATTATGCTGATATGATCGATAGAACGACATTCACTATACTTATTACACTCACTATTATCAATCTAACTCATATTATTAACCATATTATGCAGATATGATCGATAGAACGACAATTACTATACTTATTACTCTTATTATTATCATTCTAACTCATATTATTAACCATATTATGCAGATATGATCGATAGAACTACAATTACTATACTCATTACTCTTATTATTATCAATGTAACTCATATTATTGACCATACTATGCAGATATGATCGATAGAACGACAATTACTATACTTATTACTCTTATTATTATCAATCTAACTCATATTATTAGCCATATTGTGCTTATATGATCAATAGAACGACAATTACTATACTTATTACAATTATTATTATGAATCTAACTCATATTATTAGCCACATTATGCTTATATGATCGATAGAACTACAATTACTATACTCATTACTCTTATTATTATCAATCCAACTCATATTATTACCCGTATTATGCTGATATGATCGATAGAACGACATTCACTATACGTATTACACTCACTATTATCAATCTAACTCATATTATTAACCATATTATGCAGATATGATCGATAGAACGACAATTACTATACTTATTACTCTTATTATTATCATTCTAACTCATATTATTAACCATATTATGCAGATATGATCGATAGAACTACAATTACTATACTCATTACTCTTATTATTATCAATCTAACTCATATTATTAGTCATATTATGCTTATATGATCGATAGAACGACAATTACTATACTTATTACTCTTATTATTATGAATCTAACTCATATTATTAGCCACATTATGCTTATATGATCGATAGAACTACAATTACTATACTCATTACTCTTATTATTATCAATCCAACTCATATTATTACCCATATTATGCTGATATGATCGATAGAACGACATTCACTATACTTATTACACTCACTATTATCAATCTAACTCATATTATTAACCATATTATGCAGATATGATCGATAGAACGACAATTACTATACTGATTACTCTTATTATTATCATTCTAACTCATATTATTAACCATATTATGCAGATATGATCGATAGAACTACAATTACTATACTCATTACTCTTATTATTATCAATCTAACTCATATTATTAGCCATATTATGCTTATATTATCGATAGAACGACAATTACTATACTTATTACTGTCATTATTATCAATCTAACTCATATTATTAGCCATATTATGCTTATATGATCGATAGGACGACAATTACTATACTTATTACTCTTATTATTATCAGACTAACTCATATTATTAGCCATATTGTGCTTATATGAGCGATAGAACGACAATTACTATATTTATTACACTCACTATTATCAATCTAACTCATATTATTAACCATATTATGCAGATATGATCGATAGAACGACAATTACTATACTTATTAATCTTATTATTATCAATCTAACTCATATTATGAGCCATATTGTGCTTATATGATCGATAGAACGACAATTACTATACTTATTACTCTTATTATTATAAATCTAACTCATATTATTAGCCATATTATGCTTATATGATCGATAGAACGACAATTACTATACTCATTACTCTTATTATTATCAATCTAATTCATATTATTAGCCATATTATGCTTATATGATCGATAGAACGACAACTACTATACTTATTACACTTATTATTATCAATCTAACTCATATTATTAGCCATATTATGCTTATATGATCGATAGAACGACCATTACTATACTTATTACTCTTATTATTATCAATCTAACTCATATTATTAGCCATATTGTGATTACATGAGCGATAGAACGACAATTACTATATTTATTACACTCACTATTATCAATCTAACTCATATTACTAACCATATTATGCAGATATGATCGATAGAACGACAATTACTATACTCATTACTCTTATTATTATCAATCTAACTCATGCTATTAGCCATATTATGGTTACATGATCGATATAACGACAATTACTATACTAATTACTGTTATTATTATCAATCTAACTCATATTATTAGCCATATTATGCTTATATGATCGATAGAACGACAATTACTATACTCACTACTCTTAGTATTATCAATCTAACTCATATTATTAGCCATATTATGCTTATATTATCGATAGAACGACAATTACTATACTTATTACTGTTATTATTATCAATCTAACTCATATTATTAGCCATATTATGATTATATGATCGATAGAACGACAATTACTACACTTATTACTCTTATTATTATCAATCTAACTCATATTATTAGCCATATTGTGCTTATGTGAGCGATAGAACGACAATTTATATATTTATTACACTCACTATTATCAATCTAACTCATATTATTAACCATATTATGCAGATATGATCGATAGAACGACAATTACTATACTTATTACTCTTATTATTATCAATCTAACTCATATTATTAGCCATATTGTGCTTATATGATCGATAGAACGACAATTACTATACTTATTACTCTTATTATTATCAATCTAACTCATATTATTAGACATATTGTGCTTATATGAGCCATAGAACGACAATTACTATATGCATTGCACTCATTATTATCAATCTAACTCATATTATTAACCATATTATGCTTATATGATCGATAGAATGAGAATTACTATACTCACTACTCTTAGTATTATCAATCTAATTCATATTATTAGCCATATTATGCTTATATGATCGATAGAACGACAATTACTATACTTATTACTCTTATTATTATCAATCCAACTCATATTATTAGCCATATTATGCTTATATGATCGATAGAACGAGAATTACTATACTCACTACCCTTAGTATTATCAATCTAACTCATATTATTAGCCATATTATGCTTATATGATCGATAGAACGACAAATACTATACTTACTACTCTTATTATTATCAATCTAACTCATACTATTAGCCATATTATGCTTATATGATCGATAGAACGACAATTACTATACTCACTACTCTTAGTATTATCAATCTAACTCATATTATTAGCCATATTATGCTTTTATGATCCATAGAACGAGAATTACTATACTCACTACTCTTAGTATTATCAATCTAACTCATATTATTAGCCATATTATGCTTATATGATCGATAGAACGACAATTACTATACTTATTACTCTTATTATTATCAATCTAACTCATATTATTAGCCATATTGTGCTTATATGATCGATAGAACGACAATTACTATACTTATTACTCTTATTATTATAAATCTAACTCGTATTATTAGCCATATTATGCTTATATGATCGATAGAACGACAATTACTATACTCATTACTCTTATTATTATCAATCTAACTCATGCTATTAGCCATATTATGGTTATATGATCGATATAACGACAATTACTATACTAATTACTGTTATTATTATCAATCTAACTCATATTATTAACCATACTATGCAGATATGATCGATAGAACGACAATTGCTATACTTATTACTCTTATTATTATCAATCTAACTCATATTATTAGCCATATTGTGCTTATATGATCAATAGAACGACAATTACTATACTTATTACAATTATTATTATGAATCTAACTCATATTACTAGCCACATTATGCTTATATGATCGATAGAACTACAATTACTATACTCATTACTCTTATTATTATCAATCCAACTCATATTATTACCCGTATTATGCTGATATGATCGATAGAACGACATTCACTATACGTATTACACTCACTATTATCAATCTAACTCATATTATTAACCATATTATGCAGATATGATCGATAGAACGACAATTACTATACTTATTACTCTTATTATTATCATTCTAACTCATATTATTAACCATATTATGCAGATATGATCGATAGAACTACAATTACTATACTCATTACTCTTATTATTATCAATCTAACTCATATTATTAGTCATATTATGCTTATATGATCGATAGAACGACAATTACTATACTTATTACTCTTATTATTATGAATCTAACTCATATTATTAGCCACATTATGCTTATATGATCGATAGAACTACAATTACTATACTCATTACTCTTATTATTATCAATCCAACTCATATTATTACCCATATTATGCTGATATGATCGATAGAACGACATTAACTATACTTATTACACTCACTATTATCAATCTAACTCATATTATTAACCATATTATGCAGATATGATCGATAGAACGACAATTACTATACTTATTACTCTTATTATTATCATGCTAACTCATATTATTAACCATATTATGCAGATATGATCGATAGAACTACAATTACTATACTCATTACTCTTATTATTATCAATCTAACTCATATTATTAGCCATATTATGCTTATATTATCGATAGAACGACAATTACTATACTTATTACTGTCATTATTATCAATCTAACTCATATTATTAGCCATATTATGCTTATATGGTCGATAGAACGACAATTACTATACTTATTACTCTTATTATTATCAGACTAACTCATATTATTAGCCATATTGTGCTTATATGAGCGATAGAACGACAATTACTATATTTATTACACTCACTATTATCAAGTTAACTCATATTATTAACCATATTATGCAGATATGATCGATAGAACGACAATTACTATACTTACTAATCTTATTATTATCAATCTAACTCATATTATGAGCCATATTGTGCTTATATGATCGATAGAACGACAATTACTATACTTATTACTCTTATTATTATAAATCTAACTCATATTATTAGCCATATTATGCTTATATGATCGATAGAATGACAATTACTATACTCATTACTCTTATTATTATCAATCTAATTCATATTATTAGCCATATTATGCTTATACGATCGATAGAACGACAATTACTATACTTATTACACTTATTATTATCAATCTAACTCATATTATTAGCCATATTATGCTTATATGATCGATAGAACGACCATTACTATACTTATTACTCTTATTATTATCAATCTAACTCATATTATTAGCCATATTGTGATTACATAAGCGATAGAACGACAATTACTATATATATTACACTCACTATTATCAATCTAACTCATATTACTAACCATATTATGCAGATATGATCGATAGAACGACAATTACTATACTCATTACTCTTATTATTATCAATCTAACTCATGCTATTAGCCATATTATGGTTATATGATCGATATAACGACAATTACTATACTAATTACTGTTATTATTATCAATCTAACTAATATTATTAACCATATTATGCAGATATGATCGATAGAACGACAATTACTATACTTATTACTCTTATTATTATCAATCTAACTCATATTATTAGCCATATTGTGCATATATGATCGATAGAACGACAATTACTATACTTATTACTCTTATTATTATAAATCTAACTCATATTATTAGCCATATTATGCTTATATGATCGATAGAACGACAATTACTATACTTATTACTCTTATTATTATGAATCTAACTCATATTATTAGCCACATTATGCTTATATGATCGATAGAACTACAATTACTATACTCATTACTCTTATTATTATCAATCCAACTCATATTATTACCCATATTATGCTGATATGATCGATAGAACGACATTCACTATACTTATTACACTCGATATTATCAATCTAACTCATATTATTAACCATATTATGCAGATATGATCGATAGAACGACAATTGCTATACTTATTACTCTTATTATTATCATTCTAACTCATATTATTAACCATATTATGCAGATATGATCGATAGAACTACAATTACTATACTCATTACTCTTATTATTATCAATCTAACTCATATTATTAGCCATATTATGCTTATATGATCGATAGAACGACAATTACTATACTCACTACTCTTAGTATTATCAATCTAACTCATATTATTAGCCATATTATGCTTATATTATCGATAGAACGACAATTACTATACTTATTACTCTTATTATTATGAATCTAACTCATATTATTAGCCACATTATGCTTATATGATCGATAGAACTACAATTACTATACTCATTACTCTTATTATTATCAACCCAACTCATATTATTACCCATATTATGCTGATATGATCGATAGAACTACATTCACTATACTTATTACACTCACTATTATCAATCTAACTCATATTATTAACCATATTATGCAGATATGATCGATAGAACGACAATTACTATACTTATTACTCTTATTATTATCATTCTAACTCATATTATCAACCATATTATGCAGATATGATCGATAGAACTACAATTACTATACTCATTACTCTTATTATTATCAATCTAACTCATATTATTAGCCATATTATGCTTATATGATCGAAAGAACGACAATTACTATACTCACTACTCTTAGTATTATCAATCTAACTCATATTATTAGCCATATTATGCTTATATTATCGATAGAACGACAATTACTATACTTATTACTGTTATTATTATCAATCTAACTCATATTATTAGCCATATTATGCTTATATGATCGATAGAACGACAATTACTATACTTATTACTCTTATTTTTATCAATCTAACTCATATTATTAGCCATATTGTGCTTATATGAGCGATAGAACGACAATTACTATATTTATTACACTCACTATTATCAATCTAACTCATATTATTAACCATATTATGCAGATATGATCGATAGAACGACAATTACTATACTTATTACTCTTATTATTATCAATCTAACTCATATTATTAGCCATATTGAGCTTATATGATCAATAGAACGACAATTACTATACTTATTACAATTATTATTATGAATCTAACTCATATTATTAGCCACATTATGCTTATATGATCGATAGAACTACAATTACTATACTCATTACTCTTATTGTTATCAATCCAACTCATATTATTACCCGTATTATGCTGATATGATCGATAGAACGACATTCACTATACGTATTACACTCACTATTATCAATCTAACTCATATTATTAACCATATTATGCAGATATGATCGATAGAACGACAATTACTATACTTATTACTCTTATTATTATCATTCTAACTCATATTATTAACCATATTATGCAGATATGATCGATAGAACTACAATTACTATACTCATTACTCTTATTATTATCAATCTAACTCATATTATTAGTCATATTATGCTTATATGATCGATAGAACGACAATTACTATACTTATTACTCTTATTATTATGAATCTAACTCATATTATTAGCCACATTATGCTTATATGATCGATAGAACTACAATTACTATACTCATTACTCTTATTGTTATCAATCCAACTCATATTATTACCCATATTATGCTGATATGATCGATAGAACGACATTCACTATACTTATTACACTCACTATTATCAATCTAACTCATATTATTAACCATATTATGCGGATATGATCGATAGAACGACAATTACTATACTTATTACTCTTATTATTATCATTCTAACTCATATTATTAACCATATTATGCAGATATGATCGATAGAACTACAATTACTATACTCATTACTCTTATTATTATCAATCTAACTCATATTATTAGCCATATTATGCTTATATTATCGATAGAACGACAATTACTATACTTATTACTGTCATTATTATCAATCTAACTCATATTATTAGCCATATTATGCTTATATGATCGATAGAACGACAATTACTATACTTATTACTCTTATTATTATCAGACTAACTCATATTATTAGCCATATTGTGCTTATATGAGCGATAGAACGACAATTACTATATTTATTACACTCACTATTATCAATCTAACTCATATTATTAACCATATTATGCAGATATGATCGATAGAACGACAATTACTATACTTATTAATCTTATTATTATCAATCTAACTCATATTATGAGCCATATTGTGCTTATATGATCGATAGAACGACAATTACTATACTTATTACTCTTATTATTATAAATCTAACTCATATTATTAGCCATATTATGCTTATATGATCGATAGACCGACAATTACTATACTCATTACTCTTATTATTATCAATCTAATTCATATTATTAGCCATATTATGCTTATATGATCGATAGAACGACAACTACTATGCTTATTACACTTATTATTATCAATCTAACTCATATTATTAGCCATATTATGCTTATATGATCGATAGAACGACCATTACTATACTTATTACTCTTATTATTATCAATCTAACTCATATTATTAGCCATATTGTGATTACATGAGCGATAGAACGACAATTACTATATTTATTACACTCACTATTATCAATCTAACTCATATTACTAACCATATTATGCAGATATGATCGATAGAACGACAATTACTATACTCATTACTCTTATTATTATCAATCTAACTCATGCTATTAGCCATATTATGGTTACATGATCGATATAACGACAATTACTATACGAATTACTGTTATTATTATCAATCTAACTCATATTATTAACCATATTATGCAGATATGATCGATAGAACGACAATTACTATACTTATTACTCTTATTATTATCAATCTAACTCATATTATTAGCCATATTGTGCATATATGATCGATAGAACGACAATTACTATACTTATTACTCTTATTATTATAAATCTAACTCATATTATTAGCCATATTATGCTTATATGATCGATACAACGACAATTACTATACTCATTACTCTTATTATTATCAATCTAACTCATGCTATTAGCCATATTATGGTTACATGATCGATATAACGACAATTACTATACTAATTACTGTTATTATTATCAATCTAACTCATATTATTAGCCATATTATGCTTATATGATCGATAGAACGACAATTACTATACTCACTACTCTTAGTATTATCAATCTAACTCATATTATTAGCCATATTATGCTTATATTATCGATAGAACGACAATTACTATACTTATTACTGTTATTATTATCAATCTAACTCATATTATTAGCCATATTATGCTTATATGATCGATAGAACGACAATTACTATACTCACTACCCTTAGTATTATCAATCTAACTCATATTATTAGCCATATTATGCTTATATTATCGATAGAACGATAATTACTATACTTATTACTGTTATTATTATCAATCTAACTCATATTATTAGCCATATTATGCTTATATGATCGATAGAACGACAATTACTATACTTATTACTCTTATTATTATCAATCTAACTCATATTATTAGACATATTGTGCTTATATGAGCCATAGAACGACAATTACTATATGCATTACACTCATTATTATCAATCTAACTCATATTATTAACCATATTATGCTTATATGATCGATAGAATGAGAATTACTATACTCACTACTCTTAGTATTATCAATCTAATACATATTATTAGCCATATTATGCTTATATGATCGATAGAACGACAATTACTATACTTATTACTCTTATTATTATCAATCCAACTCATATTATTAGCCATATTATGCTTATATGATCGATAGAACGAGAATTACTATACTCACTACCCTTAGTATTATCAATCTAACTCATATTATTAGCCATATTATGCTTATATGATCGATAGAACGACAAATACTATACTTACTACTCTTATTATTATCAATCTAACTCATACTATTAGCCATATTATGCTTATATGATCGATAGAACGACAATTACTATACTCACTACTCTTAGTATTATCAATCTAACTCATATTATTAGCCATATTATGCTTTTATGATCCATAGAACGAGAATTACTATACTCACTACTCTTAGTATTATCAATCTAACTCATATTATTAGCCATATTATGCTTATATGATCGATAGAACGACAATTACTATACTTATTACTCTTATTATTATCAATCTAACTCATATTATTAACCATATTATGCAGATATGATCGATAGACCGACAATTACTATACTTATTACACTTATTATTATCAATCTAACTCATATTATTAGCCATATTCTGCTTATATGATCGATAGAACGACTATTACTATACTTATTACTCTTATTATTATCAATCTAACTCATATTATTAGCCATATTGTGCTTATATGAGCGATAGAACGACAATTACTATATTTATTGCACTCACTATTATCAATCTAACTCACATTATTAGCCATATTATGCTTATATGATCGATAGTACGACAATTACTATACTCATTACTCTTATTATTATCAATCTAACTCATATTATTAACCATATTATGCAGATATGATCGATCGAACGACAATTACTATACTTTTTACACTTATTATTATCAATCTAACTCATAGTATTAGCCATATTATGCTTATATGATCGATAGTACGACAATTACTATACTCATTGCTCTTAGTATTATCAATCTAACTCATATTATTAGCCATATTATGCTTATATGATCGATAGAACGACAATTACTATACTTATTACTCTTATTATTATCAATCTAACTCATATTATTAGCCATATTGTGCTTATATGAGCGATAGAACGACAATTACTATATTTATTACACTAACTATTATCAATCTAACTCATATTATTAACCATATTATGCAGATATGATCGATAGAACTACAATTACTATACTCATTACTCTTATTATTATCAATCTAACTCATATTATTAGCCATATTATGCTTATATGATCGATAGAACTACAATTACTATACTCATTACTCTTATTATTATCAACCCAACTCATATTATTACCCATATTATGCTGATATGATCGATAGAACTACATTCACTATACTTATTACACTCACTATTATCAATCTAACTCATATTATTAACCATATTATGCAGATATGATCGATAGAACGACAATTACTATACTCATTACTCTTATTATTATCAATCTAACTCATATTATTCGCCATATTATGGTTAAATGATCGAGAGAACGACAATTACTATACTTATTACTCTTATTATTATCATTCTAACTCGTATTATTAGCCATATTATGCTTATATGATCGATAGAACGACAAATACTATACTTACTACTCTTATTATTATCAATCTAACTCATACTATTAGCCATATTATGCTTATATGATCGATAGAACGACAATTACTATACTCATTACTCTTATTATTATCAACCCAACTCATATTATTACCCATATTATGCTGATATGATCGTTAGAACTACATTCACTATACTTATTACACTCACTATTATCAATCTAACTCATATTATTAACCATATTATGCAGATATGATCGATCGAACGACAATTACTATACTTTTTACACTTATTATTATCAATCTAACTCATAGTATTAGCCATATTATGCTTATATGATCGATAGTACGACAATTACTATACTCATTGCTCTTAGTATTATCAATCTAACTCATATTATTAGCCATATTATGCTTATATGATCGATAGAACGACAATTACTATACTTATTACTCTTATTATTATCAATCTAACTCATATTATTAGCCATATTGTGCTTATATGAGCGATAGAACGACAATTACTATATTTATTACACTCACTATTATCAATCTAACTCATATTATTAACCATATTATGCAGATATGATCGATAGAACTACAATTACTATACTCATTACTCTTATTATTATCAATCTAACTCATATTATTAGCCATATTATGCTTATATGATCGATAGAACTACAATTACTATACTCATTACTCTTATTATTATCAACCCAACTCATATTATTACCCATATTATGCTGATATGATCGATAGAACTACATTCACTATACTTATTACACTCACTATTATCAATCTAACTCATATTATTAACCATATTATGCAGATATGATCGATAGAACGACAATTACTATACTCATTACTCTTATTATTATCAATCTAACTCATATTATTCGCCATATTATGGTTAAATGATCGAGAGAACGACAATTACTATACTTATTACTCTTATTATTATCATTCTAACTCGTATTATTAGCCATATTATGCTTATATGATCGATAGAACGACAAATACTATACTTACTACTCTTATTATTATCAATCTAACTCATACTATTAGCCATATTATGCTTATATGATCGATAGAACGACAATTACTATACTCACTACTCTTAGTATTATCAATCTAACTCATATTATTAGCCATATTATGCTTTTATGATCGATAGAACGAGAATTACTATACTCACTACTCTTAGTATTATCAATCTAACTCATATTATTAGCCATATTATGCTTATATGATCGATAGAACGACAATTACTATACTTATTACTCTTATTATTATCAATCTAACTCATATTATTAGCCATATTGTGCTTATATGAGCGATAGAACGACAATTAGTATATTTATTACACTGACTATTATCAATCTAACTCATATTATTAACCATATTATGCAGATATGATCGATAGACCGACAATTACTATACTTATTACACTTATTATTATCAATCTAACTCATATTATTAGCCATATTCTGCTTATATGATCGATAGAACGACTATTACTATACTTATTACTCTTATTATTATCAATCTAACTCATATTATTAGCCATATTGTGCTTATATGAGCGATAGAACGACAATTACTATATTTATTACACTCACTATTATCAATCTAACTCACATTATTAGCCATATTATGCTTATATGATCGATAGTACGACAATTACTATACTCATTACTCTTATTATTATCAATCTAACTCATATTATTAACCATATTATGCAGATATGATCGATCGAACGACAATTACTATACTTTTTACACTTATTATTATCAATCTAACTCATAGTATTAGCCATATTATGCTTATATGATCGATAGTACGACAATTACTATACTCATTGCTCTTAGTATTATCAATCTAACTCATATTATTAGCCATATTATGCTTATATGATCGATAGAACGACAATTACTATACTTATTACTCTTATTATTATCAATCTAACTCATATTATTAGCCATATTGTGCTTATATGAGCGATAGAACGACAATTACTATATTTATTACACTCACTATTATCAATCTAACTCATATTATTAACCATATTATGCAGATATGATCGATAGAACTACAATTACTATACTCATTACTCTTATTATTATCAATCTAACTCATATTATTAGCCATATTATGCTTATATGATCGATAGAACTACAATTACTATACTCATTACTCTTATTATTATCAACCCAACTCATATTATTACCCATATTATGCTGATATGATCGATAGAACTACATTCACTATACTTATTACACTCACTATTATCAATCTAACTCATATTATTAACCATATTATGCAGATATGATCGATAGAACGACAATTACTATACTTATTACTCTTATTATTATCATTCTAACTCATATTATCAACCATATTATGCAGATATGATCGATAGAACGACAATTACTATACTTATTACTCTTATTATTATAAATCTAACTCATATTATTAGCCATATTATGCTTATATGATCGATAGAACGACAATTACTATACTTATTACTCTTATTATTATCAATCTAACTCATATTATTAGCCATATTGTGCTTATATGATCGATAGAACGACAATTACTATACTTATTACTCTTATTATTATAAATCTAACTCGTATTATTAGCCATATTATGCTTATATGATCGATAGAACGATAATTACTATACTCATTACTCTTATTATTATCAATCTAACTCATGCTATTAGCCATAATATGGTTATATGATCGGTATAACGACAATTACTATACTAATTACTGTTATTATTATCAATGTAACTCATATTATTGACCATACTATGCAGATATGATCGATAGAACGACAATTACTATACTTATTACTCTTATTATTATGAATCTAACTCATATTATTAGCCACATTATGCTTATATGATCGATAGAACTACAATTACTATACTCATTACTCTTATTATTATCAACCCAACTCATATTATTACCCATATTATGCTGATATGATCGATAGAACTACATTCACTATACTTATTACACTCACTATTATCAATCTAACTCATATTATTAACCATATTATGCAGATATGATCGATAGAACGACAATTACTATACTTATTACTCTTACTATTATCATTCTAACTCATATTATCAACCATATTATGCAGATATGATCGGTAGAACTACAATTACTATACTCATTACTCTTATTATTATCAATCTAACTCATATTATTAGCCATATTATGCTTATATGATCGAAAGAACGACAATTACTATACTCACTACTCTTAGTATTATCAATCTAACTCATATTATTAGCCATATTATGCTTATATTATCGATAGAACGACAATTACTATACTTATTACTGTTATTATTATCAATCTAACTCATATTATTAGCCATATTATGCTTATATGATCGATAGAACGACAATTACTATACTTATTGCTCCTATTATTATCAATCTAACTCATATTATTAGCCATATTGTGCTTATATGAGCGATAGAACGACAATTACTATATTTATTACACTCACTATTATCAATCTAACTCATATTATTAACCATATTATGCAGATATGATCGATAGAACGACAATTACTATACTTATTACTCTTATTATTATCAATCTAACTCATATTATTAGCCATATTGTGCTTATATGATCGATAGAACGACAATTACTATACTTATTACTCTTATTATTATAAATCTAACTCATATTATTAGCCATATTATGCTTATATGATCGATAGAACGACAATTACTATACTTATTACTCTTATTATTATCAATCTAACTCATATTATTAGCCATATTGTGCTTATATGATCGATAGAACGACAATTACTATACTTATTACTCTTATTATTATAAATCTAACTCGTATTATTAGCCATATTATGCTTATATGATCGATAGAACGACAATTACTATACTCATTACTCTTATTATTATCAATCTAACTCATGCTATTAGCCATATTATGGTTATATGATCGATATAACGACAATTACTATACTAATTACTGTTATTATTATCAATGTAACTCATATTATTAGCCATATTGAGCTTATATGATCAATAGAACGACAATTACTATACTTATTACAATTATTATTATGAATCTAACTCATATTATTAGCCACATTATGCTTATATGATCGATAGAACTAC
Source organism: Megachile rotundata (assembly GCF_050947335.1). NCBI lineage: Eukaryota > Metazoa > Arthropoda > Insecta > Hymenoptera > Megachilidae > Megachile > Megachile rotundata. The sequence continues at coordinate 76,794 of NW_027473786.1, forward strand.
AATTACTATACTCATTACTCTTATTATTATCAATCCAACTCATATTATTACCCGTATTATGCTGATATGATCGATAGAACGACATTCACTATACGTATTACACTCACTATTATCAATCTAACTCATATTATTAACCATATTATGCAGATATGATCGATAGAACGACAATTACTATACTTATTACTCTTATTATTATCATTCTAACTCATATTATTAACCATATTATGCAGATATGATCGATAGAACTACAATTACTATACTCATTACTCTTATTATTATCAATCTAACTCATATTATTAGTCATATTATGCTTATATGATCGATAGAACGACAATTACTATACTTATTACTCTTATTATTATGAATCTAACTCATATTATTAGCCACATTATGCTTATATGATCGATAGAACTACAATTACTATACTCATTACTCTTATTGTTATCAATCCAACTCATATTATTACCCATATTATGCTGATATGATCGATAGAACGACATTCACTATACTTATTACACTCACTATTATCAATCTAACTCATATTATTAACCATATTATGCGGATATGATCGATAGAACGTCAATTACTATACTTATTACTCTTATTATTATCATTCTAACTCATATTATTAACCATATTATGCAGATATGATCGATAGAACTACAATTACTATACTCATTACTCTTATTATTATCAATCTAACTCATATTATTAGCCATATTATACTTATATTATCGATAGAACGACAATTACTATACTTATTACTGTCATTATTATCAATCTAACTCATATTATTAGCCATATTATGCTTATATGATCGATAGAACGACAATTACTATACTTATTACTCTTATTATTATCAGACTAACTCATATTATTAGCCATATTGTGCTTATATGAGCGATAGAACGACAATTACTATATTTATTACACTCACTATTATCAATCTAACTCATATTATTAACCATATTATGCAGATATGATCGATAGAACGACAATTACTATACTTATTAATCTTATTATTATCAATCTAACTCATATTATGAGCCATATTGTGCTTATATGATCGATAGAACGACAATTACTATACTTATTACTCTTATTATTATAAATCTAACTCATATTATTAGCCATATTATGCTTATATTATCGATAGAACGACAATTACTATACTTATTACTGTTATTATTATCAATCTAACTCATATTATTAGCCATATTATGCTTATATGATCGATAGAACGACAATTACTACACTTATTACTCTTATTATTATCAATCTAACTCATATTATTAGCCATATTGTGCTTATGTGAGCGATAGAACGACAATTTATATATTTATTACACTCACTATTGTCAATCTAACTCATATTATTAACCATATTATGCAGATATGATCGATAGAACGACAATTACTATACTTATTACTCTTATTATTATCAATCTAACTCATATTATTAGCCATATTGTGCTTATATGATCGATAGAACGACAATTACTATACTTATTACTCTTATTATTATAAATCTAACTCATATTATTAGCCATATTATGCTTATATGATCGATAGAACGACAATTACTATACTCACTACCCTTAGTATTATCAATCTAACTCATATTATTAGCCATATTATGCTTATATTATCGATAGAACGATAATTACTATACTTATTACTGTTATTATTATCAATCTAACTCATATTATTAGCCATATTATGCTTATATGATCGATAGAACGACAATTACTATATTTATTACACTCACTATTATCAATCTAACTCATATTACTAACCATATTATGCTTATATGATCGATAGACCGACAATTACTATACTCATTACTCTTATTATTATCAATCTAATTCATATTATTAGCCATATTATGCTTATATGATCGATAGAACGACAACTACTATACTTATTACACTTATTATTATCAATCTAACTCATATTATTAGCCATATTATGCTTATATGATCGATAGAACGACCATTACTATACTTATTACTCTTATTATTATCAATCTAACTCATATTATTAGCCATATTGTGATTACATGAGCGATAGAACGACAATTACTATATTTATTACACTCACTATTATCAATCTAACTCATATTACTAACCATATTATGCAGATATGATCGATAGAACGACAATTACTATACTCATTACTCTTATTATTATCAATCTAACTCATGCTATTAGCCATATTATGGTTACATGATCGATATAACGACAATTACTATACGAATTACTGTTATTATTATCAATCTAACTCATATTATTAACCATATTATGCAGATATGATCGATAGAACGACAATTACTATACTTATTACTCTTATTATTATCAATCTAACTCATATTATTAGCCATATTGTGCATATATGATCGATAGAACGACAATTACTATACTTATTACTCTTATTATTATAAATCTAACTCATATTATTAGCCATATTATGCTTATATGATCGATACAACGACAATTACTATACTCATTACTCTTATTATTATCAATCTAACTCATGCTATTAGCCATATTATGGTTACATGATCGATATAACGACAATTACTATACTAATTACTGTTATTATTATCAATCTAACTCATATTATTAGCCATATTATGCTTATATGATCGATAGAACGACAATTACTATACTCACTACTCTTAGTATTATCAATCTAACTCATATTATTAGCCATATTATGCTTATATTATCGATAGAACGACAATTACTATACTTATTACTGTTATTATTATCAATCTAACTCATATTATTAGCCATATTATGCTTATATGATCGATAGAACGACAATTACTACACTTATTACTCTTATTATTATCAATCTAACTCATATTATTAGCCATATTGTGCTTATGTGAGCGATAGAACGACAATTTATATATTTATTACACTCACTATTATCAATCTAACTCATATTATTAACCATATTATGCAGATATGATCGATAGAACGACAATTACTATACTTATTACTCTTATTATTATCAATCTAACTCATATTATTAGCCATATTGTGCTTATATGATCGATAGAACGACAATTACTATACTTATTACTCTTATTATTATAAATCTAACTCATATTATTAGCCATATTATGCTTATATGATCGATAGAACGACAATTACTATACTCACTACCCTTAGTATTATCAATCTAACTCATATTATTAGCCATATTATGCTTATATTATCGATAGAACGATAATTACTATACTTATTACTGTTATTATTATCAATCTAACTCATATTATTAGCCATATTATGCTTATATGATCGATAGAACGACAATTACTATACTTATTACTCTTATTATTATCAATCTAACTCATATTATTAGACATATTGTGCTTATATGAGCCATAGAACGACAATTACTATATGCATTACACTCATTATTATCAATCTAACTCATATTATTAACCATATTATGCTTATATGATCGATAGAATGAGAATTACTATACTCACTACTCTTAGTATTATCAATCTAATACATATTATTAGCCATATTATGCTTATATGATCGATAGAACGACAATTACTATACTTATTACTCTTATTATTATCAATCCAACTCATATTATTAGCCATATTATGCTTATATGATCGATAGAACGAGAATTACTATACTCACTACCCTTAGTATTATCAATCTAACTCATATTATTAGCCATATTATGCTTATATGATCGATAGAACGACAAATACTATACTTACTACTCTTATTATTATCAATCTAACTCATACTATTAGCCATATTATGCTTATATGATCGATAGAACGACAATTACTATACTCACTACTCTTAGTATTATCAATCTAACTCATATTATTAGCCATATTATGCTTTTATGATCCATAGAACGAGAATTACTATACTCACTACTCTTAGTATTATCAATCTAACTCATATTATTAGCCATATTATGCTTATATGATCGATAGAACGACAATTACTATACTTATTACTCTTATTATTATCAATCTAACTCATATTATTAACCATATTATGCAGATATGATCGATCGAACGACAATTACTATACTTTTTACACTTATTATTATCAATTTAACTCATATTATTAGCCATATTCTGCTTATATGATCGATAGAACGACTATTACTATACTTATTACTCTTATTATTATCAATCTAACTCATATTATTAGCCATATTGTGCTTATATGAGCGATAGAACGACAATTACTATATTTATTGCACTCACTATTATCAATCTAACTCACATTATTAGCCATATTATGCTTATATGATCGATAGTACGACAATTACTATACTCATTACTCTTATTATTATCAATCTAACGCATATTATTAACCATATTATGCAGATATGATCGATCGAACGACAATTACTATACTTTTTACACTTATTATTATCAATCTAACTCATAGTATTAGCCATATTATGCTTATATGATCGATAGTACGACAATTACTATACTCATTGCTCTTATTATTATCAATCTAACTCATATTATTAACCATATTATGCAATTATGATCGATAGAACGACAATTACTATACTTATTACACTTATTATTATCAATCTAACTCATATTATTAGCCATATTATGCTTGTATGATCGATAGAACGACAATTACTATACTTATTACTCTTATTATTATCAATCTAACTCATATTATTAGCCATATTGTGATTACATGAGCGATAGAACGACAATTACTATATTTATTACACTCACTATTATCAATCTAACTCATATTATTAACCATATTATGCAGATATGATCGATAGAACGACAATTACTATACTCATTACTCTTATTATTATCAATCTAACTCATATTATTCGCCATATTATGGTTAAATGATCGATAGAACGACAATTACTATACTTATTACTCTTATTATTATCATTCTAACTCGTATTATTAGCCATATTATGCTTATATGATCGATAGAACGACAAATACTGTACTTACTACTCTTATTATTATCAATCTAACTCATACTATTAGCCATATTATGCTTATATGATCGATAGAACGACAATTACTATACTCACTACTCTTAGTATTATCAATCTAACTCATATTATTAGCCATATTATGCTTTTATGATCGATAGAACGAGAATTACTATACTCACTACTCTTAGTATTATCAATCTAACTCATATTATTAGCCATATTATGCTTATATGATCGATAGAACGACAATTACTATACTTATTACTCTTATTATTATCAATCTAACTCATATTATTAGCCATATTGTGCTTATATGAGCGATAGAACGACAATTAGTATATTTATTACACTGACTATTATCAATCTAACTCATATTATTAACCATATTATGCAGATATGATCGATAGACCGACAATTACTATACTTATTACACTTATTATTATCAATCTAACTCATATTATTAGCCATATTCTGCTTATATGATCGATAGAACGACTATTACTATACTTATTACTCTTATTATTATCAATCTAACTCATATTATTAGCCATATTGTGCTTATATGAGCGATAGAACGACAATTACTATATTTATTGCACTCACTATTATCAATCTAACTCACATTATTAGCCATATTATGCTTATATGATCGATAGTACGACAATTACTATACTCATTACTCTTATTATTATCAATCTAACTCATATTATTAACCATATTATGCAGATATGATCGATCGAACGACAATTACTATACTTTTTACACTTATTATTATCAATCTAACTCATAGTATTAGCCATATTATGCTTATATGATCGATAGTACGACAATTACTATACTCATTGCTCTTAGTATTATCAATCTAACTCATATTATTAGCCATATTATGCTTATATGATCGATAGAACGACAATTACTATACTTATTACTCTTATTATTATAAATCTAACTCATATTATTAGCCATATTGTGCTTATATGAGCGATAGAACGACAATTACTATATTTATTACACTCACTATTATCAATCTAACTCATATTATTAACCATATTATGCAGATATGATCGATAGAACTACAATTACTATACTCATTACTCTTATTATTATCAATCTAACTCATATTATTAGCCATATTATGCTTATATGATCGATAGAACGACAATTACTATACTCACTACTCTTAGTATTATCAATCTAACTCATATTATTAACCATATTATGCTTATATTATCGATAGAACGACAATTACTATACTTATTACTGTTATTTTTATCAATCTAACTCATATTATTAGCCATTGCATGCTTATACGATCGATAGAACGACAATTACTATACTCACTACTCTTAGTATTATCAATCTAACTCATATTATTAGCCATATTATGCTTTTATGATCGATAGAACGAGAATTACTATACTCACTACTCTTAGTATTATCAATCTAACTCATATTATTAGCCATATTATGCTTATATGATCGATAGAACGACAATTACTATACTTATTACTCTTATTATTATCAATCTAACTCATATTATTAGCCATATTGTGCTTATATGAGCGATAGAACGACAATTAGTATATTTATTACACTGACTATTATCAATCTAACTCATATTATTAACCATATTATGCAGATATGATCGATAGACCGACAATTACTCTACTTATTACACTTATTATTATCAATCTAACTCATATTATTAGCCATATTCTGCTTATATGATCGATAGAACGACTATTACTATACTTATTACTCTTATTATTATCAATCTAACTCATATTATTAGCCATATTGTGCTTATATGAGCGATAGAACGACAATTACTATATTTATTGCACTCACTATTATCAATCTAACTCACATTATTAGCCATATTATGCTTATATGATCGATAGTACGACAATTACTATACTCATTACTCTTATTATTATCAATCTAACTCATATTATTAACCATATTATGCAGATATGATCGATCGAACGACAATTACTATACTTTTTACACTTATTATTATCAATCTAACTCATAGTATTAGCCATATTATGCTTATATGATCGATAGTACGACAATTACTATACCCATTGCTCTTATTATTATCAATCTAACTCATATTATTAACCATATTATACAATTATGATCGATAGAACGACAATTACTATACTTATTACACTTATTATTATCAATCTAACTCATATTATTAGCCATATTATGCTTGTATGATCGATAGAACGACAATTACTATACTTATTACTCTTATTATTATCAATCTAACTCATATTATTAGCCATATTGTGATTACATGAGCGATAGAACGACAATTACTATATTTATTACACTCACTATTATCAATCTAACTCATATTATTAACCATATTATGCAGATATGATCGATAGAACGACAATTACTATACTCATTACTCTTATTATTATCAATCTAACTCATATTATTAGCCATATTATGCTTATATGATCGATAGAACGACAATTACTATACTTATTACTCTTATTATTATGAATCTAACTCATATTATTAGCCACATTATGCTTATATGATCGATAGAACTACAATTACTATACTCATTACTCTTATTATTATCAACCCAACTCATATTATTACCCATATTATGCTGATATGATCGATAGAACTACATTCACTATACTTATTACACTCACTATTATCAATCTAACTCATATTATTAACCATATTATGCAGATATGATCGATAGAACGACAATTACTATACTTATTACTCTTACTATTATCATTCTAACTCATATTATCAACCATATTATGCAGATATGATCGATAGAACTACAATTACTATACTCATTACTCTTATTATTATCAATCTAACTCATATTATTAGCCATATTATGCTTATATGATCGAAAGAACGACAATTACTATACTCACTACTCTTAGTATTATCAATCTAACTCATATTATTAGCCATATTATGCTTATATTATCGATAGAACGACAATTACTATACTTATTACTGTTATTATTATCAATCTAACTCATATTATTAGCCATATTATGCTTATATGATCGATAGAACGACAATTACTATACTTATTGCTCTTATTATTATCAATCTAACTCATATTATTAGCCATATTGTGCTTATATGAGCGATAGAACGACAATTACTATATTTATTACACTCACTATTATCAATCTAACTCATATTATTAACCATATTATGCAGATATGATCGATAGAACGACAATTACTATACTTATTACTCTTATTATTATCAATCTAACTCATATTATTAGCCATATTGTGCTTATATGATCGATAGAACGACAATTACTATACTTATTACTCTTATTATTATAAATCTAACTCATATTATTAGCCATATTATGCTTATATGATCGATAGAACGACAATTACTATACTTATTACTCTTATTATTATCAATCTAACTCATATTATTAGCCATATTGTGCTTATATGATCGATAGAACGACAATTACTATACTTATTACTCTTATTATTATAAATCTAACTCGTATTATTAGCCATATTATGCTTATATGATCGATAGAACGACAATTACTATACTCATTACTCTTATTATTATCAATCTAACTCATGCTATTAGCCATATTATGGTTATATGATCGATATAACGACAATTACTATACTAATTACTGTTATTATTATCAATGTAACTCATATTATTGACCATACTATGTAGATATGATCGATAGAACGACAATTACTATACTTATTACTCTTATTATTATCAATCTAACTCATATTATTAGCCATATTGAGCTTATATGATCAATAGAACGACAATTACTATACTTATTACAATTATTATTATGAATCTAACTCATATTATTAGCCACATTATGCTTATATGATCGATAGAACTACAATTACTATACTCATTACTCTTATTATTATCAATCCAACTCATATTATTACCCGTATTATGCTGATATGATCGATAGAACGACATTCACTATACGTATTACACTCACTATTATCAATCTAACTCATATTATTAACCATATTATGCAGATATGATCGATAGAACGACAATTACTATACTTATTACTCTTATTATTATCATTCTAACTCATATTATTAACCATATTATGCAGATATGATCGATAGAACTACAATTACTATACTCAGTACTCTTATTATTATCAATCTAACTCATATTATTAGTCATATTATGCTTATATGATCGATAGAACGACAATTACTATACTTATTACACTTATTATTATGAATCTAACTCATATTATTAGCCACATTATGCTTATATGATCGATAGAACTACAATTACTATACTCATTACTCCTATTAGTATCAATCCAACTCATATTATTACCCATATTATGCTGATATGATCGATAGAACGACATTCACTATACTTACTACACTCACTATTATCAATCTAACTCATATTATTAACCATATTATGCAGATATGATCGATAGAACGACAATTACTATACTTATTACTCTTATTATTATCATTCTAACTCATATTATTAACCATATTATGCAGATATGATCGATAGAACTACAATTACTATACTCATTACTCTTATTATTATCAATGTAACTCATATTATTGACCATACTATGCAGATATGATCGATAGAACGAGAATTACTATACTCACTACTCTTAGTATTATCAATCTAACTCATATTATTAGCCATATTATGCTTATATGATCGATAGAACGACAATTACTATACTTATTACTCTTATTATTATCAATCTAACTCATATTATTAGCCATATTGTGCTTATATGAGCGATAGAACGACAATTAGTATATTTATTACACTGACTATTATCAATCTAACTCATATTATTAACCATATTATGCAGATATGATCGATAGACCGACAATTACTCTACTTATTACACTTATTATTATCAATCTAACTCATATTATTAGCCATATTCTGCTTATATGATCGATAGAACGACTGTTACTATACTTATTACTCTTATTATTATCAATCTAACTCATATTATTAGCCATATTGTGCTTATATGAGCGATAGAACGACAATTACTATATTTATTGCACTCACTATTATCAATCTAACTCACATTATTAGCCATATTATGCTTATATGATCGATAGTACGACAATTACTATACTCATTACTCTTATTATTATCAATCTAACTCATATTATTAACCATATTATGCAGATATGATCGATCGAACGACAATTACTATACTTTTTACACTTATTATTATCAATCTAACTCATAGTATTAGCCATATTATGCTTATATGATCGATAGTACGACAATTACTATACCCATTGCTCTTATTATTATCAATCTAACTCATATTATTAACCATATTATACAATTATGATCGATAGAACGACAATTACTATACTTATTACACTTATTATTATCAATCTAACTCATATTATTAGCCATATTATGCTTGTATGATCGATAGAACGACAATTACTATACTTATTACTCTTATTATTATCAATCTAACTCATATTATTAGCCATATTGTGATTACATGAGCGATAGAACGACAATTACTATATTTATTACACTCACTATTATCAATCTAACTCATATTATTAACCATATTATGCAGATATGATCGATAGAACGACAATTACTATACTCATTACTCTTATTATTATCAATCTAACTCATATTATTAGCCATATTATGCTTATATGATCGATAGAACGACAATTACTATACTTATTACTCTTATTATTATGAATCTAACTCATATTATTAGCCACATTATGCTTATATGATCGATAGAACTACAATTACTATACTCATTACTCTTATTATTATCAACCCAACTCATATTATTACCCATATTATGCTGATATGATCGATAGAACTACATTCACTATACTTATTACACTCACTATTATCAATCTAACTCATATTATTAACCATATTATGCAGATATGATCGATAGAACGACAATTACTATACTTATTACTCTTACTACTATCATTCTAACTCATATTATCAACCATATTATGCAGATATGATCGATAGAACTACAATTACTATACTCATTACTCTTATTATTATCAATCTAACTCATATTATTAGCCATATTATGCTTATATGATCGAAAGAACGACAATTACTATACTCACTACTCTTAGTATTATCAACCTAACTCATATTATTAGCCATATTATGCTTATATTATCGATAGAACGACAATTACTATACTTATTACTGTTATTATTATCAATCTAACTCATATTATTAGCCATATTATGCTTATATGATCGATAGAACGACAATTACTATACTTATTGCTCTTATTATTATCAATCTAACTCATATTATTAGCCATATTGTGCTTATATGAGCGATAGAACGACAATTACTATATTTATTACACTCACTATTATCAATCTAACTCATATTATTAACCATATTATGCAGATATGATCGATAGAACGACAATTACTATACTTATTACTCTTATTATTATCAATCTAACTCATATTATTAGCCATATTGTGCTTATATGATCGATAGAACGACAATTACTATACTTATTACTCTTATTATTATAAATCTAACTCATATTATTAGCCATATTATGCTTATATGATCGATAGAACGACAATTACTATACTTATTACTCTTATTATTATCAATCTAACTCATATTATTAGCCATATTGTGCTTATATGATCGATAGAACGACAATTACTATACTTATTACTCTTATTATTATAAATCTAACTCGTATTATTAGCCATATTATGCTTATATGATCGATAGAACGACAATTACTATACTCATTACTCTTATTATTATCAATCTAACTCATGCTATTAGCCATATTATGGTTATATGATCGATATAACGACAATTACTATACTAATTACTGTTATTATTATCAATGTAACTCATATTATTGACCATACTATGTAGATATGATCGATAGAACGACAATTACTATACTTATTACTCTTATTATTATCAATCTAACTCATATTATTAGCCATATTGAGCTTATATGATCAATAGAACGACAATTACTATACTTATTACAATTATTATTATGAATCTAACTCATATTATTAGCCACATTATGCTTATATGATCGATAGAACTACAATTACTATACTCATTACTCTTATTATTATCAATCCAACTCATATTATTACCCGTATTATGCTGATATGATCGATAGAACGACATTCACTATACGTATTACACTCACTATTATCAATCTAACTCATATTATTAACCATATTATGCAGATATGATCGATAGAACGACAATTACTATACTTATTACTCTTATTATTATCATTCTAACTCATATTATCAACCATATTATGCAGATATGATCGATAGAACTACAATTACTATACTCATTACTCTTATTATTATCAATCTAACTCATATTATTAGCCATATTATGCTTATATGATCGTAAGAACGACAATTACTATACTCACTACTCTTAGTATTATCAACCTAACTCATATTATTAGCCATATTATGCTTATATGATCGATAGAACGACAATTACTATACTTATTACTCTTATTATTATCATTCTAACTCATACTATTAACCATATTATGCAGATATGATCGATAGAACTACAATTACTATACTCATTACTCTTATTATTATCAATCTAACTCATATTATTAGCCATATTATGCTTATATGATCGTAAGAACGACAATTACTATACTCACTACTCTTAGTATTATCAACCTAACTCATATTATTAGCCATATTATGCTTATATGATCGATAGAACGACAATTACTATACTTATTACTCTTATTATTATCATTCTAACTCATACTATTAACCATATTATGCAGATATGATCGATAGAACTACAATTACTATACTCAGTACTCTTATTATTATCAATCTAACTCATATTATTAGTCATATTATGCTTATATGATCGATAGAACGACAATTACTATACTTATTACACTTATTATTATGAATCTAACTCATATTATTAGCCACATTATGCTTATATGATCGATAGAACTACAATTACTATACTCATTACTCCTATTAGTATCAATCCAACTCATATTATTACCCATATTATGCTGATATGATCGATAGAACGACATTCACTATACTTACTACACTCACTATTATCAATCTAACTCATATTATTAACCATATTATGCAGATATGATCGATAGAACGACAATTACTATACTTATTACTCTTATTATTATCATTCTAACTCATATTATTAACCATATTATGCAGATATGATCGATAGAACTACAATTACTATACTCATTACTCTTATTATTATCAATGTAACTCATATTATTGACCATACTATGCAGATATGATCGATAGAACGAGAATTACTATACTCACTACTCTTAGTATTATCAATCTAACTCATATTATTAGCCATATTATGCTTATATGATCGATAGAACGACAATTACTATACTTATTACTCTTATTATTATCAATCTAACTCATATTATTAGCCATATTGTGCTTATATGAGCGATAGAACGACAATTAGTATATTTATTACACTGACTATTATCAATCTAACTCATATTATTAACCATATTATGCAGATATGATCGATAGACCGACAATTACTCTACTTATTACACTTATTATTATCAATCTAACTCATATTATTAGCCATATTCTGCTTATATGATCGATAGAACGACTGTTACTATACTTATTACTCTTATTATTATCAATCTAACTCATATTATTAGCCATATTGTGCTTATATGAGCGATAGAACGACAATTACTATATTTATTGCACTCACTATTATCAATCTAACTCACATTATTAGCCATATTATGCTTATATGATCGATAGTACGACAATTACTATACTCATTACTCTTATTATTATCAATCTAACTCATATTATTAACCATATTATGCAGATATGATCGATCGAACGACAATTACTATACTTTTTACACTTATTATTATCAATCTAACTCATAGTATTAGCCATATTATGCTTATATGATCGATAGTACGACAATTACTATACCCATTGCTCTTATTATTATCAATCTAACTCATATTATTAACCATATTATACAATTATGATCGATAGAACGACAATTACTATACTTATTACACTTATTATTATCAATCTAACTCATATTATTAGCCATATTATGCTTGTATGATCGATAGAACGACAATTACTATACTTATTACTCTTATTATTATCAATCTAACTCATATTATTAGCCATATTGTGATTACATGAGCGATAGAACGACAATTACTATATTTATTACACTCACTATTATCAATCTAACTCATATTATTAACCATATTATGCAGATATGATCGATAGAACGACAATTACTATACTCATTACTCTTATTATTATCAATCTAACTCATATTATTAGCCATATTATGCTTATATGATCGATAGAACGACAATTACTATACTTATTACTCTTATTATTATGAATCTAACTCATATTATTAGCCACATTATGCTTATATGATCGATAGAACTACAATTACTATACTCATTACTCTTATTATTATCAACCCAACTCATATTATTACCCATATTATGCTGATATGATCGATAGAACTACATTCACTATACTTATTACACTCACTATTATCAATCTAACTCATATTATTAACCATATTATGCAGATATGATCGATAGAACGACAATTACTATACTTATTACTCTTACTACTATCATTCTAACTCATATTATCAACCATATTATGCAGATATGATCGATAGAACTACAATTACTATACTCATTACTCTTATTATTATCAATCTAACTCATATTATTAGCCATATTATGCTTATATGATCGAAAGAACGACAATTACTATACTCACTACTCTTAGTATTATCAACCTAACTCATATTATTAGCCATATTATGCTTATATTATCGATAGAACGACAATTACTATACTTATTACTGTTATTATTATCAATCTAACTCATATTATTAGCCATATTATGCTTATATGATCGATAGAACGACAATTACTATACTTATTGCTCTTATTATTATCAATCTAACTCATATTATTAGCCATATTGTGCTTATATGAGCGATAGAACGACAATTACTATACTTATTACTCTTACTACTATCATTCTAACTCATATTATCAACCATATTATGCAGATATGATCGATAGAACTACAATTACTATACTCATTACTCTTATTATTATCAATCTAACTCATATTATTAGCCATATTATGCTTATATGATCGAAAGAACGACAATTACTATACTCACTACTCTTAGTATTATCAACCTAACTCATATTATTAGCCATATTATGCTTATATTATCGATAGAACGACAATTACTATACTTATTACTGTTATTATTATCAATCTAACTCATATTATTAGCCATATTATGCTTATATGATCGATAGAACGACAATTACTATACTTATTGCTCTTATTATTATCAATCTAACTCATATTATTAGCCATATTGTGCTTATATGAGCGATAGAACGACAATTACTATATTTATTACACTCACTATTATCAATCTAACTCATATTATTAACCATATTATGCAGATATGATCGATAGAACGACAATTACTATACTTATTACTCTTATTATTATCAATCTAACTCATATTATTAGCCATATTGTGCTTATATGATCGATAGAACGACAATTACTATACTTATTACTCTTATTATTATAAATCTAACTCATATTATTAGCCATATTATGCTTATATGATCGATAGAACGACAATTACTATACTTATTACTCTTATTATTATCAATCTAACTCATATTATTAGCCATATTGTGCTTATATGATCGATAGAACGACAATTACTATACTTATTACTCTTATTATTATAAATCTAACTCGTATTATTAGCCATATTATGCTTATATGATCGATAGAACGACAATTACTATACTCATTACTCTTATTATTATCAATCTAACTCATGCTATTAGCCATATTATGGTTATATGATCGATATAACGACAATTACTATACTAATTACTGTTATTATTATCAATGTAACTCATATTATTGACCATACTATGTAGATATGATCGATAGAACGACAATTACTATACTTATTACTCTTATTATTATCAATCTAACTCATATTATTAGCCATATTGAGCTTATATGATCAATAGAACGACAATTACTATACTTATTACAATTATTATTATGAATCTAACTCATATTATTAGCCACATTATGCTTATATGATCGATAGAACTACAATTACTATACTCATTACTCTTATTATTATCAATCCAACTCATATTATTACCCGTATTATGCTGATATGATCGATAGAACGACATTCACTATACGTATTACACTCACTATTATCAATCTAACTCATATTATTAACCATATTATGCAGATATGATCGATAGAACGACAATTACTATACTTATTACTCTTATTATTATCATTCTAACTCATATTATCAACCATATTATGCAGATATGATCGATAGAACTACAATTACTATACTCATTACTCTTATTATTATCAATCTAACTCATATTATTAGCCATATTATGCTTATATGATCGAAAGAACGACAATTACTATACTCACTACTCTTAGTATTATCAACCTAACTCATATTATTAGCCATATTATGCTTATATTATCGATAGAACGACAATTACTATACTTATTACTGTTATTATTATCAATCTAACTCATATTATTAGCCATATTATGCTTATATGATCGATAGAACGACAATTACTATACTTATTGCTCTTATTATTATCAATCTAACTCATATTATTAGCCATATTGTGCTTATATGAGCGATAGAACGACAATTACTATATTTATTACACTCACTATTATCAATCTAACTCATATTATTAACCATATTATGCAGATATGATCGATAGAACGACAATTACTATACTTATTACTCTTATTATTATCAATCTAACTCATATTATTAGCCATATTGTGCTTATATGATCGATAGAACGACAATTACTATACTTATTACTCTTATTATTATAAATCTAACTCATATTATTAGCCATATTATGCTTATATGATCGATAGAACGACAATTACTATACTTATTACTCTTATTATTATCAATCTAACTCATATTATTAGCCATATTGTGCTTATATGATCGATAGAACGACAATTACTATACTTATTACTCTTATTATTATAAATCTAACTCGTATTATTAGCCATATTATGCTTATATGATCGATAGAACGACAATTACTATACTCATTACTCTTATTATTATCAATCTAACTCATGCTATTAGCCATATTATGGTTATATGATCGATATAACGACAATTACTATACTAATTACTGTTATTATTATCAATGTAACTCATATTATTGACCATACTATGTAGATATGATCGATAGAACGACAATTACTATACTTATTACTCTTATTATTATCAATCTAACTCATATTATTAGCCATATTGAGCTTATATGATCAATAGAACGACAATTACTATACTTATTACAATTATTATTATGAATCTAACTCATATTATTAGCCACATTATGCTTATATGATCGATAGAACTACAATTACTATACTCATTACTCTTATTATTATCAATCCAACTCATATTATTACCCGTATTATGCTGATATGATCGATAGAACGACATTCACTATACGTATTACACTCACTATTATCAATCTAACTCATATTATTAACCATATTATGCAGATATGATCGATAGAACGACAATTACTATACTTATTACTCTTATTATTATCATTCTAACTCATATTATTAACCATATTATGCAGATATGATCGATAGAACTACAATTACTATACTCAGTACTCTTATTATTATCAATCTAACTCATATTATTAGTCATATTATGCTTATATGATCGATAGAACGACAATTACTATACTTATTACACTTATTATTATGAATCTAACTCATATTATTAGCCACATTATGCTTATATGATCGATAGAACTACAATTACTATACTCATTACTCTTATTAGTATCAATCCAACTCATATTATTACCCATATTATGCTGATATGATCGATAGAACGACATTCACTATACTTACTACACTCACTATTATCAATCTAACTCATATTATTAACCATATTATGCAGATATGATCGATAGAACGACAATTACTATACTTATTACTCTTATTATTATCATTCTAACTCATATTATTAACCATATTATGCAGATATGATCGATAGAACTACAATTACTATACTCATTACTCTTATTATTATCAATGTAACTCATATTATTGACCATACTATGCAGATATGATCGATAGAACTACAATTACTATACTCAGTACTCTTATTATTATCAATCTAACTCATATTATTAGTCATATTATGCTTATATGATCGATAGAACGACAATTACTATACTTATTACACTTATTATTATGAATCTAACTCATATTATTAGCCACATTATGCTTATATGATCGATAGAACTACAATTACTATACTCATTACTCTTATTAGTATCAATCCAACTCATATTATTACCCATATTATGCTGATATGATCGATAGAACGACATTCACTATACTTATTACACTCACTATTATCAATCTAACTCATATTATTAACCATATTATGCAGATATGATCGATAGAACGACAATTACTATACTTATTACTCTTATTATTATCATTCTAACTCATATTATTAACCATATTATGCAGATATGATCGATAGAACTACAATTACTATACTCATTACTCTTATTATTATCAATCTAACTCATATTATTAGCCATATTATGCTTATATTATCGATAGAACGACAATTACTATACTTATTACTGTCATTATTATCAATCTAACTCATATTATTAGCCATATTATGCTTATATGATCGATAGAACGACAATTACTATACTTATTACTCTTATTATTATCAGACTAACTCATATTATTAGCCATATTGTGCTTATATGAGCGATAGAACGACAATTACTATATTTATTACACTCACTATTATCAATCTAACTCATATTATTAACCATATTATGCAGATATGATCGATAGAACGACAATTACTATACTTATTAATCTTATTATTATCAATCTAACTCATATTATGAGCCATATTGTGCTTATATGATCGATAGAACGACAATTACTATACTTATTACTCTTATTATTATAAATCTAACTCATATTATTAGCCATATTATGCTTATATGATCGATAGAACGACAATTACTATACTCATTACTCTTATTATTATCAATCTAATTCATATTATTAGCCATATTATGCTTATATGATCGATAGAACGACAACTACTATACTTATTACACTTATTATTATCAATCTAACTCATATTATTAGCCATATTATGCTTATATGATCGATAGAACGACCATTACTATACTTATTACTCTTACTATTATCAATCTAACTCATATTATTAGCCATATTGTGATTACATGAGCGATAGAACGACAATTACTATATTTATTACACTCACTATTATCAATCTAACTCATATTACTAACCATATTATGCAGATATGATCGATAGAACGACAATTACAATACTCACTACTCTTAGTATTATCAATCTAACTCATATTATTAGCCATATTATGCTTATATTATCGATAGAACGACAATTACTATACTTATTACTGTTATTATTATCAATCTAACTCATATTATTAGCCATATTATGCTTATATGATCGATAGAACGACAATTACTACACTTATTACTCTTATTATTATCAATCTAACTCATATTATTAGCCATATTGTGCTTATGTGAGCGATAGAACGACAATTTATATATTTATTACACTCACTATTATCAATCTAACTCATATTATTAACCATATTATGCAGATATGATCGATAGAACGACAATTACTATACTTATTACTCTTATTATTATCAATCTAACTCATATTATTAGCCATATTGTGCTTATATGATCGATAGAACGACAATTACTATACTTATTACTCTTATTATTATAAATCTAACTCATATTATTAGCCATATTATGCTTATATGATCGATAGAACGACAATTACTATACTCACTACCCTTAGTATTATCAATCTAACTCATATTATTAGCCATATTATGCTTATATTATCGATAGAACGATAATTACTATACTTATTACTGTTATTATTATCAATCTAACTCATATTATTAGCCATATTATGCTTATATGATCGATAGAACGACAATTACTATACTTATTACTCTTATTATTATCAATCTAACTCATATTATTAGACATATTGTGCTTATATGAGCCATAGAACGACAATTACTATATGCATTACACTCATTATTATCAATCTAACTCATATTATTAACCATATTATGCTTATATGATCGATAGAATGAGAATTACTATACTCACTACTCTTAGTATTATCAATCTAATTCATATTATTAGCCATATTATGCTTATATGATCGATAGAACGACAATTACTATACTTATTACTCTTATTATTATCAATCCAACTCATATTATTAGCCATATTATGCTTATATGATCGATAGAACGAGAATTACTATACTCACTACCCTTAGTATTATCAATCTAACTCATATTATTAGCCATATTATGCTTATATGATCGATAGAACGACAAATACTATACTTACTACTCTTATTATTATCAATCTAACTCATACTATTAGCCATATTATGCTTATATGATCGATAGAACGACAATTACTATACTCACTACTCTTAGTATTATCAATCTAACTCATATTATTAGCCATATTATGCTTTTATGATCCATAGAACGAGAATTACTATACTCACTACTCTTAGTATTATCAATCTAACTCATATTATTAGCCATATTATGCTTATATGATCGATAGAACGACAATTACTATACTTATTACTCTTATTATTATCAATCTAACTCATATTATTAACCATATTATGCAGATATGATCGATCGAACGACAATTACTATACTTTTTACACTTATTATTATCAATTTAACTCATATTATTAGCCATATTCTGCTTATATGATCGATAGAACGACTATTACTATACTTATTACTCTTATTATTATCAATCTAACTCATATTATTAGCCATATTGTGCTTATATGAGCGATAGAACGACAATTACTATATTTATTGCACTCACTATTATCAATCTAACTCACATTATTAGCCATATTATGCTTATATGATCGATAGTACGACAATTACTATACTCATTACTCTTATTATTATCAATCTAACTCATATTATTAACCATATTATGCAGATATGATCGATCGAACGACAATTACTATACTTTTTGCACTTATTATTATCAATCTAACTCATATTATTAGCCATATTGTGCTTATATGAGCGATAGAACGACAATTACTATATCTATTACACTCACTATTATCAATCTAACTCATATTATTAACCATATTATGCTTATATGATCGATAGAATGAGAATTACTATACTCACTACTCTTAGTATTATCAATCTAACTCATATTATTAGCCATATTATGCTTATATGATCGATAGAACGACAATTACTATACTTATTACTCTTATTATTATCAATCCAACTCATATTATTAGCCATATTATGCTTATATGATCGATAGAACGAGAATTACTATACTCACTACCCTTAGTATTATCAATCTAACTCATATTATTAGCCATATTATGCTTATATTATCGATAGAACGACAATTACTATACTTATTATTCTTATTATTATCAATCTAACTCATATTATTAGCCATATTATGGTTAAATGATCGATAGAACGACAATTACTATACTTATTACTCTTATTATTATCAATCTAACTCGTATTATTAGCCGTATTATGCTTATATGATCGATAGAACGACAAATACTATACTTACTACTATTATTATTATCAATCTAACTCATACTATTAGCCATATTATGCTTATATGATCGATAGAACGACAATTACTATACTCACTACTCTTAGTATTATCAATCTAACTCATATTATTAGCCATATTATGCTTTTATGATCGATAGAACGAGAATTACTATACTCACTACTCTTAGTATTATCAATCTAACTCATATTATTAGCCATATTATGCTTATATGATCGATAGAACGACAATTACTATACTTATTACTCTTATTATTATCAATCTAACTCATATTATTAGCCATATTGTGCTTATATGAGAGATAGAACGACAATTACTATATTTATTACACTCACTATTATCAATCTAACTCATATAATTAACCATATTATGCAGATATGATCGATAGACCGACAATTACTATACTTATTACACTTATTATTATCAATCTAACTCATATTTTTAGCCATATTCTGCTTATATGATCGATAGAACGACTATTACTATACTTATTACTCTTATTATTATCAATCTAACTCATATTATTAGCCATATTGTGCTTATATGAGCGATAGAACGACAATTACTATATTTATTGCACTCACTATTATCAATCTAACTCACATTATTAGCCATATTATGCTTGTATGATCGATAGTACGACAATTACTATACTCATTACTCTTATTATTATCAATCTAACTCATATTATTAACCATATTATGCAGATATGATCGATCGAACGACAATTACTATACTATTTACACTTATTATTATCAATCTAACTCATAGTATTAGCCATATTATGCTTATATGATCGATAGTACGACAATTACTATACTCATTGCTCTTATTATTATCAATCTAACTCATATTATTAACCATATTATGCTTATATGATCGATAGAACGACAATTACTATACTTATTACACTTATTATTATCAATCTAACTCATATTATTAGCCATATTATGCTTATATGATCGATAGAACGACAATTACTATACTTATTACTCTTATTATTATCAATCTAACTCATATTATTAGCCATATTGTGATTACATGA
Source organism: Megachile rotundata (assembly GCF_050947335.1). Classification (NCBI taxonomy): domain Eukaryota; kingdom Metazoa; phylum Arthropoda; class Insecta; order Hymenoptera; family Megachilidae; genus Megachile; species Megachile rotundata. The sequence goes on from NW_027473786.1 coordinate 99,772, forward strand.
GCGATAGAATGACAATTACTATATTTATTACACTCACTATTATCAATCTAACTCATATTATTAACCATATTATGCAGATATGATCGATTGAACAACAATTACTATACTCATTACTCTTATTATTATCAATCTAACTCATGCTATTAGCCATATTATGGTTATATGATCGATAGAACGACAATTATTATACTCACTACTCTTAGTATTATCAATCTAACTCATATTATTAGCCATATTATGCTTATATGATCGATAGAACGACAATTACTATACTTATTACTCTTATTATTATCAATCTAACTCATATTATTAGCCATATTGTGATTACATGAGCGATAGAATGACAATTACTATATTTATTACACTCACTATTATCAATCTAACTCATATTATTAACCATATTATGCAGATATGATCGATAGAACTACAATTACTATACTCATTACTCTTATTATTATCAATCTAACTCATATTATTAGCCATATTATGCTTATATGATCGATAGAACCACAATTACTATACTCACTACTCTTAGTATTATCAATCTAACTCATATTATTAGCCATATTATGCTTATATTATCGATAGAACGACAATTACTATACTTATTACTGTTATTATTATCAATCTAACTCATATTATTAGCCATTGCATGCTTATACGATCGATAGAACGACAATTACTATAGTTACTACTCTTATTATTATCAATCTAACTCATGTTATTAGCCATATTGTGCTAATATGAGCGATAGAACGACAATTACTATATTTATTACACTCACTATTATCAATCTAACTCATATTATTAACCATATTATGCAGATATGATCGATAGAACGACAATTACTATACTTATTAATCTTATTATTATCAATCTAACTCATATTATGAGCCATATTGTGCTTATATGATCGATAGAACGACAATTACTATACTTATTACTCTTATTATTATAAATCTAACTCATATTATTAGCCATATTATGCTTATATGATCGATAGAACGACAATTACTATACTCATTACTCTTATTATTATCAATCTAATTCATATTATTAGCCATATTATGCTTATATGATCGATAGAACGACAACTACTATACTTATTACACTTATTATTATCAATCTAACTCATATTATTAGCCATATTATGCTTATATGATCGATAGAACGACCATTACTATACTTATTACTCTTACTATTATCAATCTAACTCATATTATTAGCCATATTGTGATTACATGAGCGATAGAACGACAATTACTATATTTATTACACTCACTATTATCAATCTAACTCATATTACTAACCATATTATGCAGATATGATCGATAGAACGACAATTACTATACTCATTACTCTTATTATTATCAATCTAACTCATGCTATTAGCCATATTATGGTTACATGATCGATATAACGACAATTACTATACGAATTACTGTTATTATTACCAATCTAACTCATATTATTAACCATATTATGCAGATATGATCGATAGAACGACAATTACTATACTTATTACTCTTATTATTATCAATCTAACTCATATTATTAGCCATATTGTGCATATATGATCGATAGAACGACAATTACTATACTTATTACTCTTATTATTATAAATCTAACTCATATTATTAGCCATATTATGCTTATATGATCGATAGAACGACAATTACTATACTCATTACTCTTATTATTATCAATCTAACTCATGCTATTAGCCATATTATGGTTACATGATCGATATAACGACAATTACTATACTAATTACTGTTATTATTATCAATCTAACTCATATTATTAGCCATATTATGCTTATATGATCGATAGAACGACAATTACTATACTCACTACTCTTAGTATTATCAATCTAACTCATATTATTAGCCATATTATGCTTATATTATCGATAGAACGACAATTACTATACTTATTACTGTTATTATTATCAATCTAACTCATATTATTAGCCATATTATGCTTATATGATCGATAGAACGACAATTACTACACTTATTACTCTTATTATTATCAATCTAACTCATATTATTAGCCATATTGTGCTTATGTGAGCGATAGAACGACAATTTATATATTTATTACACTCACTATTATCAATCTAACTCATATTATTAACCATATTATGCAGATATGATCGATAGAACGACAATTACTATACTTATTACTCTTATTATTATCAATCTAACTCATATTATTAGCCATATTGTGCTTATATGATCGATAGAACGACAATTACTATACTTATTACTCTTATTATTATAAATCTAACTCATATTATTAGCCATATTATGCTTATATGATCGATAGAACGACAATTACTATACTCACTACCCTTAGTATTATCAATCTAACTCATATTATTAGCCATATTATGCTTATATTATCGATAGAACGATAATTACTATACTTATTACTGTTATTATTATCAATCTAACTCATATTATTAGCCATATTATGCTTATATGATCGATAGAACGACAATTACTATACTTATTACTCTTATTATTATCAATCTAACTCATATTATTAGACATATTGTGCTTATATGAGCCATAGAACGACAATTACTATATGCATTACACTCATTATTATCAATCTAACTCATATTATTAACCATATTATGCTTATATGATCGATAGAATGAGAATTACTATACTCACTACTCTTAGTATTATCAATCTAATTCATATTATTAGCCATATTATGCTTATATGATCGATAGAACGACAATTACTATACTTATTACTCTTATTATTATCAATCCAACTCATATTATTAGCCATATTATGCTTATATGATCGATAGAACGAGAATTACTATACTCACTACCCTTAGTATTATCAATCTAACTCATATTATTAGCCATATTATGCTTATATGATCGATAGAACGACAAATACTATACTTACTACTCTTATTATTATCAATCTAACTCATACTATTAGCCATATTATGCTTATATGATCGATAGAACGACAATTACTATACTCACTACTCTTAGTATTATCAATCTAACTCATATTATTAGCCATATTATGCTTTTATGATCCATAGAACGAGAATTACTATACTCACTACTCTTAGTATTATCAATCTAACTCATATTATTAGCCATATTATGCTTATATGATCGATAGAACGACAATTACTATACTTATTACTCTTATTATTATCAATCTAACTCATATTATTAACCATATTATGCAGATATGATCGATCGAACGACAATTACTATACTTTTTACACTTATTATTATCAATTTAACTCATATTATTAGCCATATTCTGCTTATATGATCGATAGAACGACTATTACTATACTTATTACTCTTATTATTATCAATCTAACTCATATTATTAGCCATATTGTGCTTATATGAGCGATAGAACGACAATTACTATATTTATTGCACTCACTATTATCAATCTAACTCACATTATTAGCCATATTATGCTTATATGATCGATAGTACGACAATTACTATACTCATTACTCTTATTATTATCAATCTAACTCATATTATTAACCATATTATGCAGATATGATCGATCGAACGACAATTACTATACTTTTTACACTTATTATTATCAATCTAACTCATATTATTAGCCATATTGTGCTTATATGAGCGATAGAACGACAATTACTATATCTATTACACTCACTATTATCAATCTAACTCATATTATTAACCATATTATGCTTATATGATCGATAGAATGAGAATTACTATACTCACTACTCTTAGTATTATCAATCTAACTCATATTATTAGCCATATTATGCTTATATGATCGATAGAACGACAATTACTATACTTATTACTCTTATTATTATCAATCCAACTCATATTATTAGCCATATTATGCTTATATGATCGATAGAACGAGAATTACTATACTCACTACCCTTAGTATTATCAATCTAACTCATATTATTAGCCATATTATGCTTATATTATCGATAGAACGACAATTACTATACTTATTATTCTTATTATTATCAATCTAACTCATATTATTAGCCATATTATGGTTAAATGATCGATAGAACGACAATTACTATACTTATTACTCTTATTATTATCAATCTAACTCGTATTATTAGCCGTATTATGCTTATATGATCGATAGAACGACAAATACTATACTTACTACTATTATTATTATCAATCTAACTCATACTATTAGCCATATTATGCTTATATGATCGATAGAACGACAATTACTATACTCACTACTCTTAGTATTATCAATCTAACTCATATTATTAGCCATATTATGCTTTTATGATCGATAGAACGAGAATTACTATACTCACTACTCTTAGTATTATCAATCTAACTCATATTATTAGCCATATTATGCTTATATGATCGATAGAACGACAATTACTATACTTATTACTCTTATTATTATCAATCTAACTCATATTATTAGCCATATTGTGCTTATATGAGCGATAGAACGACAATTACTATATTTATTACACTCACTATTATCAATCTAACTCATATAATTAACCATATTATGCAGATATGATCGATAGACCGACAATTACTATACTTATTACACTTATTATTATCAATCTAACTCATATTTTTAGCCATATTCTGCTTATATGATCGATAGAACGACTATTACTATACTTATTACTCTTATTATTATCAATCTAACTCATATTATTAGCCATATTGTGCTTATATGCGCGATAGAACGACAATTACTATATTTATTGCACTCACTATTATCAATCTAACTCACATTATTAGCCATATTATGCTTGTATGATCGATAGTACGACAATTACTATACTCATTACTCTTATTATTATCAATCTAACTCATATTATTAACCATATTATGCAGATATGATCGATCGAACGACAATTACTATACTATTTACACTTATTATTATCAATCTAACTCATAGTATTAGCCATATTATGCTTATATGATCGATAGTACGACAATTACTATACTCATTGCTCTTATTATTATCAATCTAACTCATATTATTAACCATATTATGCTTATATGATCGATAGAACGACAATTACTATACTTATTACACTTATTATTATCAATCTAACTCATATTATTAGCCATATTATGCTTATATGATCGATAGAACGACAATTACTATACTTATTACTCTTATTATTATCAATCTAACTCATATTATTAGCCATATTGTGATTACATGAGCGATAGAATGACAATTACTATATTTATTACACTCACTATTATCAATCTAACTCATATTATTAACCATATTATGCAGATATGATCGATTGAACAACAATTACTATACTCATTACTCTTATTATTATCAATCTAACTCATGCTATTAGCCATATTATGGTTATATGATCGATAGAACGACAATTACTATACTCACTACTCTTAGTATTATCAATCTAACTCATATTATTAGCCATATTATGCTTATATGATCGATAGAACGACAATTACTATACTTATTACACTTATTATTATCAATCTAACTCATATTATTAGCCATATTATGCTTATATGATCGATAGAACGACAATTACTATACTTATTACTCTTATTATTATCAATCTAACTCATATTATTAGCCATATTGTGATTACATGAGCGATAGAATGACAATTACTATATTTATTACACTCACTATTATCAATCTAACTCATATTATTAACCATATTATGCAGATATGATCGATAGAACTACAATTACTATACTCATTACTCTTATTATTATCAATCTAACTCATATTATTAGCCATATTATGCTTATATGATCGATAGAACCACAATTACTATACTCACTACTCTTAGTATTATCAATCTAACTCATATTATTAGCCATATTATGCTTATATTATCGATAGAACGACAATTACTATACTTATTACTGTTATTATTATCAATCTAACTCATATTATTAGCCATTGCATGCTTATACGATCGATAGAACGACAATTACTATAGTTACTACTCTTATTATTATCAATCTAACTCATGTTATTAGCCATATTGTGCTAATATGAGCGATAGAACGACAATTACTATATTTATTACACTCACTATTATCAATCTAACTCATATTATTAGCCATATTATGCTTATATGATCGATAGAACGAGAATTACTGTACTCACTACTCTTAGTATTATCAATCTAACTCATATTATTAGCCATATTATGCTTATATGATCGAGAGAACGACAATTACTATACTCACTACTCTTAGTATTATCAATCTAACTCATATTATTAGCCATATTATGCTTATATTATCGATAGAACGACAATTACTATACTTATTACACTCACTATTATCAATCTAACTCATATTATTAACCATATTATGCAGATATGATCGATAGAACGACAATTACTATACTCATTACTCATATTATTATCAATCTAACGCATGCTATTAGCCATATTATGGTTATATGATCGATATAACGACAATTACTATACTAATTACTGTTATTATTATCAATCTAACTCATATTATTAACCATATTATGCAGATATGACCGATAGAACGACAATTACTATACTCATTACTCTTATTATTATCAATCTAACTCATATTATTAACCATATTATGCAGATATAATCGATAGAACGACAATTACAATACTTATTACTCTTATTATTATCATTCTAACTCATATTATTAACCATATTATGCAGATATGATCGATAGAACTACAATTACTATACTCATTACTCTTATTATTATCAATCTAACTCATATTATTAGCCATATTATGCTCATATGATCGATAGAACGACAATTACTATACTCACTACCCTTAGTATTATCAATCTAACTCATATTATTAGCCATATTATGCTTATATGATCGATAGAACGACAATTACTATACTTATTACTCTTATTATTATCAATCTAACTCATATTATTAGCCATATTGTGATTACATGAGCGATAGAATGACAATTACTATATTTATTACACTCACCATTATCAATCTAACTCATATTATTAACCATATTATGCAGATATGATCGATTGAACGACAATTACTATACTCATTACTCTTATTATTATCAATCTAACTCATGCTATTAGCCATATTATGGTTATATGATCGATAGAACGACAATTACTATACTCACTACTCTTAGTATTATCAATCTAACTCATATTATCAGCCATATTATGCTTATATGATCGATAGAACGACAATTACTATACTTATTACACTTATTATTATCAATCTAACTCATATTATTAGCCATATTATGCTTATATGATCGATAGAACGACAATTACTATACTTATTACTCTTATTATTATCAATCTAACTCATATTATTAGCCATATTGTGATTACATGAGCGATAGAATGACAATTACTATATTTATTACACTCACTATTATCAATCTAACTCATATTATTAACCATATTATGCAGATATGATCGATAGAACTACAATTACTATACTCATTACTCTTATTATTATCAATCTAACTCATATTATTAGCCATATTATGCTTATATGATCGATAGAACCACAATTACTATACTCACTACTCTTAGTATTATCAATCTAACTCATATTATTAGCCATATTATGCTTATATTATCGATAGAACGACAATTACTATACTTATTACTGTTATTATTATCAATCTAACTCATATTATTAGCCATTGCAAGCTTATACGATCGATAGAACGACAATTACTATAGTTACTACTCTTATTATTATCAATCTAACTCATGTTATTAGCCATATTGTACTAATATGAGCGATAGAACGACAATTACTATATTTATTACACTCACTATTATCAATCTAACTCATATTATTAACCATATTATGCAGATATGATCGATAGAACGACAATTACTATACTCATTACTCTTATTATTATCAATCCAACTCATGCTATTAGCCATATTATGGTTATATGATCGATAGAACTACAATTACTATACTCATTACTCTTATTATTATCAATCTAACTCATATTATTAGCCAGATTATGCTTATATGATCGATAGAACTACAATTACTATACTCATGACTCTTATTATTATCAATCCAACTCATATTATTACCCATATTATGCTGATATGATCGATAGAACGACATTCACTATACTTATTACACTCACTATTATCAATCTAACTCATATTATTAACCATATTATGCAGATATGATCGATAGAACGACAATTACTATACTTATTACTCTTATTATTATCATTCTAACTCATATTATTAACCATATTATGCAGATATGATCGATAGAACGACAATTACTATACTTATTACTCTTATTATTATCATTCTAACTCATATTATTAACCATATTATGCAGATATGATCGATAGAACTACAATTACTATACTCATTACTCTTATTATTATCAATCTAACTCATATTATTAGCCATATTATGCTTCAATGATCGATAGAACTACAATTACTATACTCATTACTCTTATTATTATCAATCTAACTCATATTATTAGCCATATTATGCTTATATGATCGATAGAACGAGAATTACTGTACTCACTACTCTTAGTATTATCAATCTAACTCATATTATTAGCCATATTATGCTTATATGATCGAGAGAACGACAATTACTATACTCACTACTCTTAGTATTATCAATCTAACTCATATTATTAGCCATATTATGCTTATATGATCGATAGAACGACAATTACTATACTTATTACTGTTATTATTATCAATCTAACTCATATTATTAGCCATATTGTGATTACATGAGCGATACAATGACAATTACTATATTTATTACACTCACTATTATCAATCTAACTCATATTATTACCCATATTATGCAGATATGATCGATTGAACGACAATTACTATACTCATTACTCTTATTATTATCAATCTAACTCATGCTATTAGCCATATTATGGTTATATGATCGATATAACGACAATTACTATACTAATTACTGTTATTATTATCAATCTAACTCATATTATTAACCATATTATGCAGATATGATCGATAGAACGACAATTACTATACTCATTACTCTTATTATTATCAATCTAACTCATATTATTAACCATATTATGCAGATATAATCGATAGAACGACAATTACAATACTTATTACTCTTATTATTATCATTCTAACTCATATTATTAACCATATTATGCAGATATGATCGATAGAACTACAATTACTATACTCATTACTCTTATTATTATCAATCTAACTCATATTATTAGCCATATTATGCTCATATGATCGATAGAACGACAATTACTATACTCACTACCCTTAGTATTATCAATCTAACTCATATTATTAGCCATATTATGCTTATATTATCGATAGAACGATAATTACTATACTTATTACTGTTATTATTATCAATCTAACTCATATTATTAGCCATATTATGCTTATATGATCGATAGAACGAGAATTACTATACTCACTACCCTTAGTATTATCAATCTAACTCATATTATTAGCCATATTATGCTTATATTATCGATAGAACGACAATTACTATACTTACTACTCTTATTATTATCAATCTAACTCATATTATTAGCCACATTGTGCTTATATGAGCGATCGAACGACAATTACTATACTCATTACTCTTATTATTATCAATCCAACTCATATTATTACCCATATTATGCTGATATGATAGATAGAACGACATTCACTATACTTATTACACTCACTATTATCAATCTAACTCATATTATTAACCATATTATGCAGATATGATCGATAGAACGACAATTACTATACTTATTACTCTTATTATTATCATTCTAACTCATATTATTAACCATATTATGCAGATATGATCGATAGAACGACAATTACTATACTCATTACTCTTATTATTATCAATCTAACTCATATTATTAACCATATTATGCAGATATAATCGATAGAACGACAATTACAATACTTATTACTCTTATTATTATCATTCTAACTCATATTATTAACCATATTATGCAGATATGATCGATAGAACTACAATTACTATACTCATTACTCTTATTATTATCAATCTAACTCATATTATTAGCCATATTATGCTCATATGATCGATAGAACGACAATTACTATACTCACTACCCTTAGTATTATCAATCTAACTCATATTATTAGCCATATTATGCTTATATTATCGATAGAACGATAATTACTATACTTATTACTGTTATTATTACCAATCTAACTCATATTATTAGCCATATTATGCTTATATGATCGATAGAACGAGAATTACTATACTCACTACCCTTAGTATTATCAATCTAACTCATATTATTAGCCATATTATGCTTATATTATCGATAGAACGACAATTACTATACTTACTACTCTTATTATTATCAATCTAACTCATATTATTAGCCACATTGTGCTTATATGAGCGATAGAACGACAATTACTATATTTATTACACTCACTATTATCAATCTAACTCATATAATTAACCATATTATGCAGATATGATCGATAGACCGACAATTACTATACTTATTACACTTATTATTATCAATCTAACTCATATTATTAGCCATATTCCGCTTATATGATCGATAGAACGACTATTACTATACTTATTACTCTTATTATTATCAATCTAACTCATATTATTAGCCATATTGTGCTTATATGAGCGATAGAACGACAATTACTATATTTATTGCACTCACTATTATCAATCTAACTCACATTATTAGCCATATTATGCTTATATGATCGATAGTACGACAATTACTATACTCATTACTCTTATTATTATCAATCTAACTCATATTATTAACCATATTATGCAGATATAATCGATAGAACGACAATTACAATACTTATTACTCTTATTATTATCATTCTAACTCATATTATTAACCATATTATGCAGATATGATCGATAGAACTACAATTACTATACTCATTACTCTTATTATTATCAATCTAACTCATATTATTAGCCATATTATGCTCATATGATCGATAGAACGACAATTACTATACTCACTACCCTTAGTATTATCAATCTAACTCATATTATTAGCCATATTATGCTTATATGATCGATAGAACGACAATTACTATACTTATTACTCTTATTATTATCAATCTAACTCATATTATTAGCCATATTGTGATTACATGAGCGATAGAATGACAATTACTATATTTATTACACTCACTATTATCAATCTAACTCATATTATTAACCATATTATGCAGATATGATCGATTGAACGACAATTACTATACTCATTACTCTTATTATTATCAATCTAACTCATGCTATTAGCCATATTATGGTTATATGATCGATAGAACGACAATTACTATACTCACTACTCTTAGTATTATCCAATCTAACTCATATTATTAGCCATATTATGCTTATATGATCGATTAGAACGACAATTACTATACTTATTACACTTATTATATCAACCTAACTCATATTATTAGCCATATTATGCTTATATGATCGATAGAACGACAATTACTATACTTATTACTCTTATTATTATCAATCTAACTCATTTATTAGCCATATTGTGATTACATGAGCGATAGAATGACAATTACTATATTTATTACACTCACTATTATCAATCTAACTCATATTATTAACCATATTATGCAGATATGATCGATAGAACTACAATTACTATACTCATTACTCTTATTATTATCAATCTAACTCATATTATTAGCCATATTATGCTTATATGATCGATAGAACCACAATTACTATACTCACTACTCTTAGTATTATCAATCTAACTCATATTATTAGCCATATTATGCTTATATTATCGATAGAACCGACAATTACTATACTTATTACTGTTATTATTATCAATCTAACTCATATTATTAGCCATTGCAAGCTTATACGATCGATAGAACGACAATTACTATAGTTACTTACTCTTATTATTATCAATCTAACTCATGTTATTAGCCATATTGTACTAATATGAGATAGATAGAACGACAAATACTATATTTATTACACTCACTATTATCAATCTAACTCATATTATTAAACATATTATGCAGATATGATCGATAGAACGACAATTACAATACTCATTACTCTTATTATTATCAATCCAACTCATGCTATTAGCCATATTATGGTTATATGATCGATATAACGACAATTACTATACTTATTACTCTTATTAATTATCAATCTAACTCATATTGTTAACCATATTATGCAGATATGATCGATAGAACGACAATTACTATACTTATTACTCTTATTATTATGAATCTTACTCATATTATTAGCCATATTATGCTTCAATGATCGATAGAACTACAATTACTATACTCATTACTCTTATTATTATCAATCTAACTCATATTATTAGCCATATTATGCTTATATGATCGATAGAACGAGAATTACTGTACTCACTACTCTTAGTATTATCAATCTAACTCATATTATTAGCCATATTATGCTTATATGATCGAGAGAACGACAATTACTATACTCACTACTCTTAGTATTATCAATCTAACTCATATTATTAGCCATATTATGCTTATATTATCGATAGAACGACAATTACTATACTTATTACACTCACTATTATCAATCTAACTCATATTATTAACCTAATTATGCAGATATGATCGATAGAACGACAATTACTATACTCATTACTCATATTATTATCAATCTAACCCATTCTATTAGCCATATTATGGTTATATGATCGATATAACGACAATTACTATACTTATTACTCTTATTATTATCAATCTAACTCATATTATTAACCATATTATGCAGATATGATCGATAGAACGACAATTACTATACTTATTACTCTTATTATTATCAATCTAACTCATATTATTAGCCATATTGTGCTTATATGATCGATAGAACGACAATTACTATACTTATTACTCTTATTATTATAAATCTAACTCATATTATTAGCCATATTATGCTTATATGATCGATAGAACGACAATTAGTATACTCATTACTCTTATTATTATCAATCTAACTCATATTATTAGCCATATTATGCTTATATGATCGATAGAACGACTATTACTATACTTATTACTCTTATTATTATCAATCTAACTCATATTATTAGCCATATTGTGCTTATATGAGCGATAGAACGACAATTACTATATTTATTGCACTCACTATTATCAATCTAACTCACATTATTAGCCATATTATGCTTATATGATCGATAGTACGACAATTACTATACTCATTACTCTTATTATTATCAATCTAACTCATATTATTAGCCATATTATGCTTATATGATCGATAGAACGACAATTACTATACTCACTACTCTTAGTATTATCAATCTAACTCATATTACGAGCCATATTATGCTTATATTATCGATAGAACGATAATTACTATACTTATTACTGTTATTATTATCAATCTAACACATATTATTAGCCATATTATGCTTATATGATCGATAGAACGACAATTACTATACTTATTACTCTTATTATTATCAATCTAACTCATATTATTAGCCATATTGTGCTTATATGAGCGATAGAACGACAATTACTATATTTATTACACTCACTATTATCAATCTAACTCATATTATTAACCATATTATGCAGATATGATCGATAGAACGACAATTACTATACTTATTACTCTTATTATTATCAATCTAACTCATATTATTAGCCATATTGTGCTTATATGATCGATAGAACGACAATTACTATACCTATTACTCTTATTATTATAAATCTAACTCATATTATTAGCCATATTATGCTTATATGATCGATAGAACGACAATTACTATACTTATTACACTTATTATTATCAATCTAACTCATATTATTAGCCATATTATGCTTATATGATCGATAGAACGACAATTACTATACTTATTACTCTTATTATTATCAATCTAACTCATATTATTAGCCATATTGTGATTACATGAGCGATAGAATGACAATTACTATATTTATTACACTCACTATTATCAATCTAACTCATATTATTAACCATATTATGCAGATATGATCGATTGAACGACAATTACTATACTCATTACTCTTATTATTATCAATCTAACTCATGCTATTAGCCATATTATGGTTATATGATCGATATAACGACAATTACTATACTAATTACTGTTATTATTATCAATCTAACTCATATTATTAACCATATTATGCAGATATGATCGATAGAACGACAATTACTATACTTATTACTCTTATTATTATGAATCTAACTCATATTATTAGCCAGATTATGCTTATATGATCGATAGAACTACAATTACTATACTCATGACTCTTATTATTATCAATCCAACTCATATTATTACCCATATTATGCTGATATGATCGATAGAACGACATTCACTATACTTATTACACTCACTATTATCAATCTAACTCATATTATTAACCATATTATGCAGATATGATCGATAGAACGACAATTACTATACTTATTACTCTTATTATTATCATTCTAACTCATATTATTAACCATATTATGCAGATATGATCGATAGAACTACAATTACTATACTCATTACTCTTATTATTATCAATCTAACTCATATTACTAACCATATTATGCAGATATGATCGATAGAACGACAATTACTATACTTATTACTCTTATTATTATCATTCTAACTCATATTATTAACCATATTATGCAGATATGATCGATAGAACTACAATTACTATACTCATTACTCTTATTATTATCAATCTAACTCATATTATTAGCCATATTATGCTTCAATGATCGATAGAACTACAATTACTATACTCATTACTCTTATTATTATCAATCTAACTCATATTATTAGCCATATTATGCTTATATGATCGATAGAACGAGAATTACTGTACTCACTACTCTTAGTATTATCAATCTAACTCATATTATTGGCCATATTATGCTTATATGATCGAGAGAACGACAATTACTATACTCACTACTCTTAGTATTATCAATCTAACTCATATTATTAGCCATATTATGCTTATATGATCGATAGAACGACAATTACTATACTTATTACTGTTATTATTATCAATCTAACTCATATTATTAGCCATATTGTGATTACATGAGCGATACAATGACAATTACTATATTTATTACACTCACTATTATCAATCTAACTCATATTATTACCCATATTATGCAGATATGATCGATTGAACGACAATTACTATACTCATTACTCTTATTATTATCAATCTAACTCATGCTATTAGCCATATTATGGTTATATGATCGATATAACGACAATTACTATACTAATTACTGTTATTATTATCAATCTAACTCATATTATTAACCATATTATGCAGATATGATCGATAGAACGACAATTACTATACTCATTACTCTTATTATTATCAATCTAACTCATATTATTAACCATATTATGCAGATATAATCGATAGAACGACAATTACTATACTCATTACTCTTATTATTATCAATCTAACTCATATTATTAGCCATATTATGCTCATATGATCGATAGAACGACAATTACTATACTCACTACCCTTAGTATTGTCAATCTAACTCATATTATTAGCCATATTATGCTTATATTATCGATAGAACGATAATTACTATACTTATTACTGTTATTATTACCAATCTAACTCATATTATTAGCCATATTATGCTTATATGATCGATAGAACGAGAATTACTATACTCACTACCCTTAGTATTATCAATCCAACTCATATTATTAGCCATATTATGCTTATATTATCGATAGAACGACAATTACTATACTTACTACTCTTATTATTATCAATCTAACTCATATTATTAGCCATATTATGCTCATATGATCGATAGAACGACAATTACTATACTCACTACCCTTAGTATTGTCAATCTAACTCATATTATTAGCCATATTATGCTTATATTATCGATAGAACGATAATTACTATACTTATTACTGTTATTATTACCAATCTAACTCATATTATTAGCCATATTATGCTTATATGATCGATAGAACGAGAATTACTATACTCACTACCCTTAGTATTATCAATCCAACTCATATTATTAGCCATATTATGCTTATATTATCGATAGAACGACAATTACTATACTTACTACTCTTATTATTATCAATCTAACTCATATTATTAGCCACATTGTGCTTATATGAGCGATAGAACGACAATTACTATATTTATTACACTCACTATTATCAATCTAACTCATATAATTGACCATATTATGCAGATATGATCGATAGACCGACAATTACTATACTTATTACACTTATTATTATCATTCTAACTCATATTATTAACCATATTATGCAGATGTGATCGATAGAACTACAATTACTATACTCATTACTCTTATTATTATCAATCTAACTCATATTACTAACCATATTATGCAGATATGATCGATAGAACGACAATTACTATACTTATTACTCTTATTATTATCATTCTAACTCATATTATTAACCATATTATGCAGATATGATCGATAGAACTACAATTACTATACTCATTACTCTTATTATTATCAATCTAACTCATATTATTAGCCATATTATGCTTCAATGATCGATAGAACTACAATTACTATACTCATTACTCTTATTATTATCAATCTAACTCATATTATTAGCCATATTATGCTTATATGATCGATAGAACGAGAATTACTGTACTCACTACTCTTAGTATTATCAATCTAACTCATATTATTAGCCATATTATGCTTATATGATCGAGAGAACGACAATTACTATACTCACTACTCTTAGTATTATCAATCTAACTCATATTATTAGCCATATTATGCTTATATGATCGATAGAACGACAATTACTATACTTATTACTGTTATTATTATCAATCTAACTCATATTATTAGCCATATTATGCTTCAATGATCGATAGAACTACAATTACTATACTCATTACTCTTATTATTATCAATCTAACTCATATTATTAGCCATATTATGCTTATATGATCGATAGAACGAGAATTACTGTACTCACTACTCTTAGTATTATCAATCTAACTCATATTATTAGCCATATTATGCTTATATGATCGAGAGAACGACAATTACTATACTCACTACTCTTAGTATTATCAATCTAACTCATATTATTAGCCATATTATGCTTATATGATCGATAGAACGACAATTACTATACTTATTACTGTTATTATTATCAATCTAACTCATATTATTAGCCATATTGTGATTACATGAGCGATACAATGACAATTACTATATTTATTACACTCACTATTATCAATCTAACTCATATTATTACCCATATTATGCAGATATGATCGATTGAACGACAATTACTATACTCATTACTCTTATTATTATCAATCTAACTCATGCTATTAGCCATATTATGGTTATATGATCGATATAACGACAATTACTATACTAATTACTGTTATTATTATCAATCTAACTCATATTATTAACCATATTATGCAGATATGATCGATAGAACGACAATTACTATACTCATTACTCTTATTATTATCAATCTAACTCATATTATTAACCATATTATGCAGATATAATCGATAGAACGACAATTACAATACTTATTACTCTTATTATTATCATTCTAACACATATTATTAACCATATTATGCAGATATGATCGATAGAACTACAATTACTATACTCATTACTCTTATTATTATCAATCTAACTCATATTATTAGCCATATTATGCTCATATGATCGATAGAACGACAATTACTATACTCACTACCCTTAGTATTATCAATCTAACTCCTATTATTAGCCATATTATGCTTATATTATCGATAGAACGATAATTACTATACTTATTACTGTTATTATTATCAATCTAACTCATATTATTAGCCATATTATGCTTATATGATCGATAGAACGAGAATTACTATACTCACTACCCTTAGTATTATCAATCTAACTCATATTATTAGCCATATTATGCTTATATTATCGATAGAACGACAATTACTATACTTACTACTCTTATTATTATCAATCTAACTCATATTATTAGCCACATTGTGCTTATATGAGCGATCGAACGACAATTACTATACTCATTACTCTTATTATTATCAATCCAACTCATATTATTACCCATATTATGCTGATATGATCGATAGAACGACATTCACTATACTTATTACACTCACTATTATCAATCTAA
The DNA here is from genome assembly GCF_050947335.1 of Megachile rotundata. Lineage (NCBI taxonomy): Eukaryota > Metazoa > Arthropoda > Insecta > Hymenoptera > Megachilidae > Megachile > Megachile rotundata. The sequence goes on from NW_027473786.1 coordinate 118,088, forward strand.
CTCATATTATTAACTATATTATGCAGATATGATCGATAGAACGACAATTACTATACTTATTACTCTTATTATTATCATTCTAACTCATATTATTAACCATATTATGCAGATATGATCGATAGAACTACAATTGCTATACTCATTACTCTTATTATTATCAATCTAACTCATATTATTAACCATATTATGCAGATATGATCGATAGAACGACAATTACAATACTTATTATTCTTATTATTATCATTCTAACTCATATTATTAACCATATTATGCAGATATGATCGATAGAACTACAATTACTATACTCATTACTCTTATTATTATCAATCTAACTCATATTATTAGCCATATTATGCTCATATGATCGATAGAACGACAATTACTATACTCACTACCCTTAGTATTATCAATCTAACTCATATTATTAGCCATATTATGCTTATATGATCGATAGAACGACTATTACTATACTTATTACTCTTATTATTATCAATCTAACTCATATTATTAGCCACATTGTGCTTATATGAGCGATAGAACGACAATTACTATATTTATTACACTCACTATTATCAATCTAACTCATATAATTAACCATATTATGCAGATATGATCGATAGACCGACAATTACTATACTTATTACACTTATTATTATCAATCTAACTCATATTATTAGCCATATTCTGCTTATATGATCGATAGAACGACTATTACTATACTTATTACTCTTATTATTATCAATCTAACTCATATTATTAGCCATATTGTGCTTATATGAGCGATAGAACGACAATTACTATATTTATTGCACTCACTATTATCAATCTAACTCACATTATTAGCCATATTATGCTTATATGATCGATAGTACGACAATTACTATACTCATTACTCTTATTATTATCAATCTAACTCATATTATTAACCATATTATGCAGATATGATCGATCGAACGACAATTACTATACTTTTTACACTTATTATTATCAATCTAACTCATAGTATTAGCCATATTATGCTTATATGATCGATAGTACGATAATTACTATACTCATTGCTCTTATTATTATCAATCTAACTCATATTATTAACCATATTATGCAATTATGATCGATAGAACGACAATTACTATACTTATTACACTTATTATTATCAATCTAACTCATATTAGTAGCCATATTATGCTTGTATGATCGATAGAACGACAATTACTATACTTATTACTCTGATTATTATCAATCTAACTCATATTATTAGCCATATTGTGATTACATGAGCGATAGAACGACAATTACTATATTTATTACACTCACTATTATCAATCTAACTCATATTATTAACCATATTATGCAGATATGATCGATAGAACGACAATTACTATACTCACTACCCTTAGTATTATCAATCTAACTCATATTATTAGCCATATTATGCTTATATTATCGATAGAACGATAATTACTATACTTATTACTGTTATTATTATCAATCTAACTCATATTATTAGCCATATTATGCTTATATGATCGATAGAACGACAATTACTATACTTATTACTCTTATTATTATCAATCTAACTCATATTATTAGCCATATTGTGCTTATATGAGCGATAGAACGACAATTACTATATGTATTACACTCACTATTATCAATCTAACTCATATTATTAACCATATTATGCTTATATGATCGATAGAACGACAATTACTATACTCATTACTCTTATTATTATCAATCTAACTCATATTATTAGCCATATTATGCTCATATGATCGATAGAACGACAATTACTATACTCACTACCCTTAGTATTATCAATCTAACTCATATTATTAGCCATATTATGCTTATATTATCGATAGAACGATAATTACTATACTTATTACTGTTATTATTATCAATCTAACTCATATTATTAGCCATATTATGCTTATATGATCGATAGAACGACAATTACTATACTTATTACTCTTATTATTATCAATCTAACTCATATTATTAGCCATATTGTGCTTATATGAGCGATAGAACGACAATTACTATATGTATTACACTCACTATTTTCAATCTAACTCATATTATTAACCATATTATGCTTATATGATCGATAGAATGAGAATTACTATACTCACTACTCTTAGTATTATCAATCTAACTCATATTATTAGCCATATTGTGCTTATATGATCGATAGAACGACAATTACTATACTTATTACTCTTATTATTATAAATCTAACTCATATTATTAGCCATATTGTGCTTATATGAGCGATAGAACGACAATTACTATATTTATTACACTCACTATTATCAATCTAACTCATATTATTAACCATATTATGCAGATATGATCGATAGAACGACAATTACTATACTCATTACTCTTATTATTATCAATCTAACTCATATTATTAACCATATTATGCAGATATGATCGATAGAACGACAATTACAATACTTATTACTCTTATTATTATCATTCTAACTCATATTATTAACCATATTATGCAGATATGATCGATAGAACTACAATTACTATACTCATTACTCTTATTATTATCAATCTAACTCATATTATTAACCATATTATGCTTATATGATCGATAGAACGAGAATTACTATACTCACTACCCTTAGTATTATCAATCCAACTCATATTATTAGCCATATTATGCTTATATTATCGATAGAACGACAATTACTATACTTACTACTCTTATTATTATCAATCTAACTCATATTATTAGCCACATTGTGCTTATATGAGCGATAGAACGACAATTACTATATTTATTACACTCACTATTATCAATCTAACTCATATAATTAACCATATTATGCAGATATGATCGATAGACCGACAATTACTATACTTATTACACTTATTATTATCAATCTAACCCATATTATTAGCCATATTCTGCTTATATGATCGATAGAACGACTATTACTATACTTATTACTCTTATTATTATCAATCTAACTCATATTATTAGCCATATTGTGCTTATATGAGCGATAGAACGACAATTACTATATTTATTGCACTCACTATTATCAATCTAACTCACATTATTAGCCATATTATGCTTATATGATCGATAGTACGACAATTACTATACTCATTACTCTTATTATTATCAATCTAACTCATATTATTAACCATATTATGCAGATATGATCGATCGAACGACAATTACTATACTTTTTACACTTATTATTATCAATCTAACTCATAGTATTAGCCATATTATGCTTATATGATCGATAGTACGACAATTACTATACTCATTGCTCTTATTATTATCAATCTAACTCATATTATTAACCATATTATGCAATTATGATCGATAGAACGACAATTACTATACTTATTACACTTATTATTATCAATCTAACTCATATTATTAGCCATATTATGCTTGTATGATCGATAGAACGACAATTACTATACTTATTACTCTGATTATTATCAATCTAACTCATATTATTAGCCATATTGTGATTACATGAGCGATAGAACGACAATTACTATATTTATTACACTCACTATTATCAATCTAACTCATATTACTAACCATATTATGCAGATATGATCGATAGAACGACAATTACTATACTCATTACTCTTATTATTATCAATCTAACTCATGCTATTAGCCATATTATGGTTATATGATCGATATAACGACAATTACTATACTAATTACTGTTATTATTATCAATCTAACTAATATTATTAACCATATTATGCAGATATGATCGATAGAACGACAATTACTATACTTATTACTCTTATTATTATCAATCTAACTCATATTATTAGCCATATTGTGCATATATGATCGATAGAACGACAATTACTATACTTATTACTCTTATTATTATAAATCTAACTCATATTATTAGCCATATTATGCTTATATGATCGATATAACGACAATTACTATACTAATTACTGTTATTATTATCAATCTAACTCATATTATTAACCATATTATGCAGATATGATCGATAGAACTACAATTACTATACTCATTACTCTTATTATTATCAATCCAACTCATATTATTACCCATATTATGCTGATATGATCGATAGAACGACATTCACTATACTTATTACACTCACTATTATCAATCTAACTCATATTATTAACCATATTATGCAGATATGATCGATAGAACGACAATTACTATACTTATTACTCTTATTATTATCATTCTAACTCATATTATTAACCATATTATGCAGATATGATCGATAGAACTACAATTACTATACTCATTACTCTAATTATTATCAATCTAACTCATATTATTAGCCATATTATGCTTATATGATCGATAGAACGACAATTACTATACTCACTACTCTTAGTATTATCAATCTAACTCATATTATTAGCCATATTATGCTTATATTATCGATAGAACGACAATTACTATACTTATTACTCTTATTATTATCAATCTAACTCATATTATTAGCCATATTGTGCTTATGTGAGCGATAGAACGACAATTTATATATTTATTACACTCACTATTATCAATCTAACTCATATTATTAACCATATTATGCAGATATGATCGATAGAACGACAATTACTATACTTATTACTCTTATTATTATCAATCTAACTCATATTATTAGCCATATTGTGCTTATATGATCGATAGAACGACAATTACTATACTTATTACTCTTATTATTATAAATCTAACTCATATTATTAGCCATATTATGCTTATATGATCGATAGAACGACAATTACTATACTCACTACCCTTAGTATTATCAATCTAACTCATATTATTAGCCATATTATGCTTATATTATCGATAGAACGATAATTACTATACTTATTACTGTTATTATTATCAATCTAACTCATATTATTAGCCATATTATGCTTATATGATCGATAGAACGACAATTACTATACTTATTACTCTTATTATTATCAATCTAACTCATATTATTAGACATATTGTGCTTATATGAGCGATAGAACGACAATTACTATATGCATTACACTCATTATTATCAATCTAACTCATATTATTAACCATATTATGCTTATATGATCGATAGAATGAGAATTACTATACTCACTACTCTTAGTATTATCAATCTAACTCATATTATTAGCCATATTATGCTTATATGATCGATAGAACGACAATTACTATACTTATTACTCTTATTATTATCAATCCAACTCATATTATTAGCCATATTATGCTTATACGATCGATAGAACGACAATTACTATACTTATTACTCTTATTATTATCAATCTAACTCATATTATTAGCCATATTGTGCTTATATGAGCGATAGAACGACAATTACTATATTTATTACACTCACTATTATCAATCTAACTCATATTATTAACCATATTATGCAGATATGATCGATAGAACGACAATTACTATACTTATTACTCTTATTATTATCAATCTAACTCATATTATTAGCCATATTGTGCTTATATGATCGATAGAACGACAATTACTATACTTATTACTCTTATTATTATAAATCTAACTCATATTATTAGCCATATTATGCTTATATGATCGATAGAACGACAATTACTGTACTTATTACTCTTATTATTATCAATCTAACTCATATTATTAGCCATATTGTGCTTATATGATCAATAGAACGACAATTACTATACTGATTACAATTATTATTATGAATCTAACTCATATTATTAGCCACATTATGCTTATATGATCGATAGAACTACAATTACTATACTCATTACTCTTATTATTATCAATCCACCTCATATTATTACCCGTATTATGCTGATATGATCGATAGAACGACATTCACTATACGTATTACACTGACTATTATCAATCTAACTCATATTATTAACCATATTATGCAGATATGATCGATAGAACGACAATTACTATACTTATTACTCTTATTATTATCATTCTAACTCATATTATTAACCATATTATGCAGATATGATCGATAGAACTACAATTACTATACTCATTACTCTTATTATTATCCATCTAACTCATATTATTAGTCATATTATGCTTATATGATCGATAGAACGACAATTACTATACTTATTACTCTTATTATTATGAATCTAACACATATTATTAGCCACATTATGCTTATATGATCGATAGAACTACAATTACTATACTCATTACTCTTATTATTATCAATCCAACTCATATTATTACCCATATTATGCTGATATGATCGATAGAACGACATTCACTATACTTATTACACTCACTATTATCAATCTAACTCATATTATTAACCATATTATGCAGATATGATCGATAGAACGACAATTACTATACTTATTACTCTTATTATTATCATTCTAACTCATATTATTAACCATATTATGCAGATATGATCGATAGAACTACAATTACTATACTCATTACTCTTATTATTATCAATGTAACTCATATTATTGACCATACTATGCAGATATGATCGATAGAACGACAATTACTATACTTATTACTCTTATTATTATCAATCTAACTCATATTATTAGCCATATTGTGCTTATATGATCAATAGAACGACAATTACTATACTGATTACAATTATTATTATGAATCTAACTCATATTATTAGCCACATTATGCTTATATGATCGATAGAACTACAATTACTATACTCATTACTCTTATTATTATCAATCCACCTCATATTATTACCCGTATTATGCTGATATGATCGATAGAACGACATTCACTATACGTATTACACTGACTATTATCAATCTAACTCATATTATTAACCATATTATGCAGATATGATCGATAGAACGACAATTACTATACTTATTACTCTTATTATTATCATTCTAACTCATATTATTAACCATATTATGCAGATATGATCGATAGAACTACAATTACTATACTCATTACTCTTATTATTATCCATCTAACTCATATTATTAGTCATATTATGCTTATATGATCGATAGAACGACAATTACTATACTTATTACTCTTATTATTATGAATCTAACACATATTATTAGCCACATTATGCTTATATGATCGATAGAACTACAATTACTATACTCATTACTCTTATTATTATCAATCCAACTCATATTATTACCCATATTATGCTGATATGATCGATAGAACGACATTCACTATACTTATTACACTCACTATTATCAATCTAACTCATATTATTAACCATATTATGCAGATATGATCGATAGAACGACAATTACTATACTTATTACTCTTATTATTATCATTCTAACTCATATTATTAACCATATTATGCAGATATGATCGATAGAACTACAATTACTATACTCATTACTCTTATTATTATCAATGTAACTCATATTATTGACCATACTATGCAGATATGATCGATAGAACGACAATTACTATACTTATTACTCTTATTATTATCAATCTAACTCATATTATTAGCCATATTGTGCTTATATGATCAATAGAACGACAATTACTATACTGATTACAATTATTATTATGAATCTAACTCATATTATTAGCCACATTATGCTTATATGATCGATAGAACTACAATTACTATACTCATTACTCTTATTATTATCAATCCACCTCATATTATTACCCGTATTATGCTGATATGATCGATAGAACGACATTCACTATACGTATTACACTGACTATTATCAATCTAACTCATATTATTAACCATATTATGCAGATATGATCGATAGAACGACAATTACTATACTTATTACTCTTATTATTATCATTCTAACTCATATTATTAACCATATTATGCAGATATGATCGATAGAACTACAATTACTATACTCATTACTCTTATTATTATCCATCTAACTCATATTATTAGTCATATTATGCTTATATGATCGATAGAACGACAATTACTATACTTATTACTCTTATTATTATGAATCTAACACACATTATTAGCCACATTATGCTTATATGATCGATAGAACTACAATTACTATACTCATTACTCTTATTATTATCAATCCAACTCATATTATTACCCATATTATGCTGATATGATCGATAGAACGACATTCACTATACTTATTACACTCACTATTATCAATCTAACTCATATTATTAACCATATTATGCAGATATGATCGATAGAACGACAATTACTATACTTATTACTCTTATTATTATCATTCTAACTCATATTATTAACCATATTATGCAGATATGATCGATAGAACTACAATTACTATACTCATTACTCTTATTATTATCAATGTAACTCATATTATTGACCATACTATGCAGATATGATCGATAGAACGACAATTACTATACTTATTACTCTTATTATTATCAATCTAACTCATATTATTAGCCATATTGTGCTTAAATGATCGATAGAACGACAATTACTATACTTATTACTCTTATTATTATCATTCTAACTCGTATTATTAACCATATTATGCACATATGATCGATAGAACTACAATTACTATACTCATTACTCTTATTATTATCAATCTAACTCATATTATTAGTCATATTATGCTTATATGATCGATAGAACGACAATTACTATACTCGTTACTCTTATTATTATCAATCTAACTCATGCTATTAGCCATATTATGGTTATATGATCGATATAACGACAATTACTATACTAATTACTGTTATTATTATCAATGTAACTCATATTATTGACCATACTATGCAGATATGATCGATAGAACGACAATTACTATACTTATTACTCTTATTATTATCAATCTAACTCATATTATTAGCCATATTGTGCTTATATGATCAATAGAACGACAATTACTATACTGATTACAATTATTATTATGAATCTAACTCATATTATTAGCCACATTATGCTTATATGATCGATAGAACTACAATTACTATACTCATTACTCTTATTATTATCAATCCAACTCATATTATTACCCGTATTATGCTGATATGATCGATAGAACGACATTCACTATACGTATTACACTCACTATTATCAATCTAACTCATATTATTAACCATATTATGCAGATATGATCGATAGAACGACAATTACTATACTTATTACTCTTATTATTATCATTCTAACTCGTATTATTAACCATATTATGCAGATATGATCGATAGAACTACAATTACTATACTCATTACTCTTATTATTATCAATCTAACTCATATTATTAGTCATATTATGCTTATATGATCGATAGAACGACAATTACTATACTTATTACTCTTATTATTATGAATCTAACTCATATTATTAGCCACATTATGCCTATATGATCGATAGAACTACAATTACTATACTCATTACTCTTATTATTATCAATCCAACTCATATTATTACCCATATTATGCTGATATGATCGATAGAACGACATTCACTATACTTATTACACTCACTATTATCAATCTAACTCATATTATTAACCATATTATGCAGATATGATCGATAGAACGACAATTACTATAGTTATTAATCTTATTATTATCAATCTAACTCATATTATGAGCCATATTGTGCTTATATGATCGATAGAACGACAATTACTATACTTATTACTCTTATTATTATAAATCTAACTCATATTATTAGCCATATTATGCTTATATGATCGATAGAACGACAATTACTATACTCATTACTCTTATTATTATCAATCTAATTCATATTATTAGCCATATTATGCTTATATGATCGATAGAACGACAATTACTATACTTATTACACTTATTATTATCAATCTAACTCATATTATTAGCCATATTATGCTTATATGATCGATAGAACGACCATTACTATACTTATTACTCTTATTATTATCAATCTAACTCATATTATTAGCCATATTGTGATTACATGAGCGATAGAACGACAATTACTATATTTATTACACTCACTATTATCAATCTAACTCATATTACTAACCATATTATGCAGATATGATCGATAGAACGACAATTACTATACTCATTACTCTTATTATTATCAATCTAACTCATGCTATTAGCCATATTATGGTTATATGATCGATATAACGACAATTACTATACTAATTACTGTTATTATTATCAATCTAACTCATATTATTAACCATATTATGCAGATATGATCGATAGAACTACAATTACTATACTCATTACTCTTATTATTATCAATCCAACTCATATTATTACCCATATTATGCTGATATGATCGATAGAACGACATTCACTATACTTATTACACTCACTATTATCAATCTAACTCATATTATTAACCATATTATGCAGATATGATCGATAGAACGACAATTACTATACTTATTACTCTTATTATTATCATTCTAACTCATATTATTAACCATATTATGCAGATATGATCGATAGAACTACAATTACTATACTCATTACTCTAATTATTATCAATCTAACTCATATTATTAGCCATATTATGCTTATATGATCGATAGAACGACAATTACTATACTCACTACTCTTAGTATTATCAATCTAACTCATATTATTAGCCATATTATGCTTATATTATCGATAGAACGACAATTACTATACTTATTACTCTTATTATTATCAATCTAACTCATATTATTAGCCATATTGTGCTTATGTGAGCGATAGAACGACAATTTATATATTTATTACACTCACTATTATCAATCTAACTCATATTATTAACCATATTATGCAGATATGATCGATAGAACGACAATTACTATACTTATTACTCTTATTATTATCAATCTAACTCATATTATTAGCCATATTGTGCTTATATGATCGATAGAACGACAATTACTATACTTATTACTCTTATTATTATAAATCTAACTCATATTATTAGCCATATTATGCTTATATGATCGATAGAACGACAATTACTGTACTTATTACTCTTATTATTATCAATCTAACTCATATTATTAGCCATATTGTGCTTATATGATCGATAGAACGACAATTACTATACTTATTACTCTTATTATTATAAATCTAACTCGTATTATTAGCCATATTATGCTTATATGATCGATAGAACGACAATTACTATACTCGTTACTCTTATTATTATCAATCTAACTCATGCTATTAGCCATATTATGGTTATATGATCGATATAACGACAATTACTATACTAATTACTGTTATTATTATCAATGTAACTCATATTATTGACCATACTATGCAGATATGATCGATAGAACGACAATTACTATACTTATTACTCTTATTATTATCAATCTAACTCATATTATTAGCCATATTGTGCTTATATGATCAATAGAACGACAATTACTATACTGATTACAATTATTATTATGAATCTAACTCATATTATTAGCCACATTATGCTTATATGATCGATAGAACTACAATTACTATACTCATTACTCTTATTATTATCAATCCACCTCATATTATTACCCGTATTATGCTGATATGATCGATAGAACGACATTCACTATACGTATTACACTGACTATTATCAATCTAACTCATATTATTAACCATATTATGCAGATATGATCGATAGAACGACAATTACTATACTTATTACTCTTATTATTATCATTCTAACTCATATTATTAACCATATTATGCAGATATGATCGATAGAACTACAATTACTATACTCATTACTCTTATTATTATCCATCTAACTCATATTATTAGTCATATTATGCTTATATGATCGATAGAACGACAATTACTATACTTATTACTCTTATTATTATGAATCTAACACATATTATTAGCCACATTATGCTTATATGATCGATAGAACTACAATTACTATACTCATTACTCTTATTATTATCAATCCAACTCATATTATTACCCATATTATGCTGATATGATCGATAGAACGACATTCACTATACTTATTACACTCACTATTATCAATCTAACTCATATTATTAACCATATTATGCAGATATGATCGATAGAACGACAATTACTATACTTATTACTCTTATTATTATCATTCTAACTCATATTATTAACCATATTATGCAGATATGATCGATAGAACTACAATTACTATACTCATTACTCTTATTATTATCAATGTAACTCATATTATTGACCATACTATGCAGATATGATCGATAGAACGACAATTACTATAATTATTACTCTTATTATTATCAATCTAACTCATATTATTAGCCATATTGTGCTTAAATGATCAATAGAACGACAATTACTATACTTATTACAATTATTATTATGAATCTAACTCATATTATTAGCCACATTATGCTTATATGATCGATAGAACTACAATTACTATACTCATTACTCTTATTATTATCAATCCAACTCATATTATTACCCGTATTATGCTGATATGATCGATAGAACGACATTCACTATACGTATTACACTCACTATTATCAATCTAACTCATATTATTAACCATATTATGCAGATATGATCGATAGAACGACAATTACTATACTTATTACTCTTATTATTATCATTCTAACTCGTATTATTAACCATATTATGCACATATGATCGATAGAACTACAATTACTATACTCATTACTCTTATTATTATCAATCTAACTCATATTATTAGTCATATTATGCTTATATGATCGATAGAACGACAATTACTATACTTATTACTCTTATTATTATGAATCTAACTCATATTATTAGCCACATTATGCTTATATGATCGATAGAACTACAATTACTATACTCATTACTCTTATTATTATCAATCCAACTCATATTATTACCCATATTATGCTGATATGATCGATAGAACGACATTCACTATACTTATTACACTCACTATTATCAATCTAACTCATATTATTAACCATATTATGCAGATATGATCGATAGAACGACAATTACTATACTTATTACTCTTATTATTATCATTCTAACTCATATTATTAACCATATTATGCAGATATGATCGATAGAACTACAATTACTATACTTATTACTCTTATTATTATAAATCTAACTCGTATTATTAGCCATATTATGCTTATATGATCGATAGACCGACAATTACTATACTCGTTACTCTTATTATTATCAATCTAACTCATGCTATTAGCCATATTATGGTTATATGATCGATATAACGACAATTACTATACTAATTACTGTTATTATTATCAATGTAACTCATATTATTGACCATACTATGCAGATATGATCGATAGAACGACAATTACTATACTTATTACTCTTATTATTATCAATCTAACTCATATTATTAGCCATATTGTGCTTATATGATCAATAGAACGACAATTACTATACTGATTACAATTATTATTATGAATCTAACTCATATTATTAGCCACATTATGCTTATATGATCGATAGAACTACAATTACTATACTCATTACTCTTATTATTATCAATCCAACTCATATTATTACCCGTATTATGCTGATATGATCGATAGAACGACATTCACTATACGTATTACACTCACTATTATCAATCTAACTCATATTATTAACCATATTATGCAGATATGATCGATAGAACGACAATTACTATACTTATTACTCTTATTATTATCATTCTAACTCGTATTATTAACCATATTATGCAGATATGATCGATAGAACTACAATTACTATACTCATTACTCTTATTATTATCAATCTAACTCATATTATTAGTCATATTATGCTTATATGATCGATAGAACGACAATTACTATACTTATTACTCTTATTATTATGAATCTAACTCATATTATTAGCCACATTATGCCTATATGATCGATAGAACTACAATTACTATACTCATTACTCTTATTATTATCAATCCAACTCATATTATTACCCATATTATGCTGATATGATCGATAGAACGACATTCACTATACTTATTACACTCACTATTATCAATCTAACTCATATTATTAACCATATTATGCAGATATGATCGATAGAACGACAATTACTATAGTTATTAATCTTATTATTATCAATCTAACTCATATTATGAGCCATATTGTGCTTATATGATCGATAGAACGACAATTACTATACTTATTACTCTTATTATTATAAATCTAACTCATATTATTAGCCATATTATGCTTATATGATCGATAGAACGACAATTACTATACTCATTACTCTTATTATTATCAATCTAATTCATATTATTAGCCATATTATGCTTATATGATCGATAGAACGACAATTACTATACTTATTACACTTATTATTATCAATCTAACTCATATTATTAGCCATATTATGCTTATATGATCGATAGAACGACCATTACTATACTTATTACTCTTATTATTATCAATCTAACTCATATTATTAGCCATATTGTGATTACATGAGCGATAGAACGACAATTACTATATTTATTACACTCACTATTATCAATCTAACTCATATTACTAACCATATTATGCAGATATGATCGATAGAACGACAATTACTATACTCATTACTCTTATTATTATCAATCTAACTCATGCTATTAGCCATATTATGGTTATATGATCGATATAACGACAATTACTATACTAATTACTGTTATTATTATCAATCTAACTCATATTATTAACCATATTATGCAGATATGATCGATAGAACTACAATTACTATACTCATTACTCTTATTATTATCAATCCAACTCATATTATTACCCATATTATGCTGATATGATCGATAGAACGACAATTACTATACTTATTACTCTTATTATTATAAATCTAACTCATATTATTAGCCATATTATGCTTATGTGAGCGATAGAACGACAATTACTATACTCACTACTCTTAGTATTATCAATCTAACTCATATTATTAGCCATATTATGCTTATATTATCGATAGAACGACAATTACTATACTTATTACTCTTATTATTATCAATCTAACTCATATTATTAGCCATATTGTGCTTATGTGAGCGATAGAACGACAATTTATATATTTATTACACTCACTATTATCAATCTAACTCATATTATTAACCATATTATGCAGATATGATCGATAGAACGACAATTACTATACTTATTACTCTTATTATTATCAATCTAACTCATATTATTAGCCATATTGTGCTTATATGATCGATAGAACGACAATTACTATACTTATTACTCTTATTATTATAAATCTAACTCATATTATTAGCCATATTATGCTTATATGATCGATAGAACGACAATTACTATACTCACTACCCTTAGTATTATCAATCTAACTCATATTATTAGCCATATTATGCTTATATTATCGATAGAACGATAATTACTATACTTATTACTGTTATTATTATCAATCTAACTCATATTATTAGCCATATTATGCTTATATGATCGATAGAACGACAATTACTATACTTATTACTCTTATTATTATCAATCTAACTCATATTATTAGACATATTGTGCTTATATGAGCGATAGAACGACAATTACTATATGCATTACACTCATTATTATCAATCTAACTCATATTATTAACCATATTATGCTTATATGATCGATAGAATGAGAATTACTATACTCACTACTCTTAGTATTATCAATCTAACTCATATTATTAGCCACATTATGCTTATATGATCGATAGAACGACAATTACTATACTTATTACTCTTATTATTATCAATCCAACTCATATTATTAGCCATATTATGCTTATATGATCGATAGAACGACAATTACTATACTTATTACTCTTATTATTATCAATCTAACTCATATTATTAGCCATATTGTGCTTATATGAGCGATAGAACGACAATTACTATATTTATTACACTCACTATTATCAATCTAACTCATATTATTAACCATATTATGCAGATATGATCGATAGAACGACAATTACTATACTTATTACTCTTATTATTATCAATCTAACTCATATTATTAGCCATATTGTGCTTATATGATCGATAGAACGACAATTACTATACTTATTACTCTTATTATTATAAATCTAACTCATATTATTAGCCATATTATGCTTATATGATCGATAGAACGACAATTACTGTACTTATTACTCTTATTATTATCAATCTAACTCATATTATTAGCCATATTGTGCTTATATGATCGATAGAACGACAATTACTATACTTATTACTCTTATTATTATAAATCTAACTCGTATTATTAGCCATATTATGCTTATATGATCGATAGAACGACAATTACTATACTCGTTACTCTTATTATTATCAATCTAACTCATGCTATTAGCCATATTATGGTTATATGATCGATATAACGACAATTACTATACTAATTACTGTTATTATTATCAATGTAACTCATATTATTGACCATACTATGCAGATATGATCGATAGAACGACAATTACTATACTTAACTCTTATTATTATCAATCTAACTCATATTATTAGCCATATTGTGCTTATATGATCAATAGAACGACAATTACTATACTGATTACAATTATTATTATGAATCTAACACATATTATTAGCCACATTATGCTTATATGATCGATAGAACTACAATTACTATACTCATTACTCTTATTATTATCAATCCACCTCATATTATTACCCGTATTATGCTGATATGATCGATAGAACGACATTCACTATACGTATTACACTGACTATTATCAATCTAACTCATATTATTAACCATATTATGCAGATATGATCGATAGAACGACAATTACTATACTTATTACTCTTATTATTATCATTCTAACTCATATTATTAACCATATTATGCAGATATGATCGATAGAACTACAATTACTATACTCATTACTCTTATTATTATCCATCTAACTCATATTATTAGTCATATTATGCTTATATGATCGATAGAACGACAATTACTATACTTATTACTCTTATTATTATGAATCTAACTCATATTATTAGCCACATTATGCTTATATGATCGATAGAACTACAATTACTATACTCATTACTCTTATTATTATCAATCCAACTCATATTATTACCCATATTATGCTGATATGATCGATAGAACGACATTCACTATACTTATTACACTCACTATTATCAATCTAACTCATATTATTAACCATATTATGCAGATATGATCGATAGAACGACAATTACTATACTTATTACTCTTATTATTATCATTCTAACTCATATTATTAACCATATTATGCAGATATGATCGATAGAACTACAATTACTATACTCATTACTCTTATTATTATCAATGTAACTCATATTATTGACCATACTATGCAGATATGATCGATAGAACGACAATTACTATACTTATTACTCTTATTATTATCAATCTAACTCATATTATTAGCCATATTGAGCTTAAATGATCAATAGAACGACAATTACTATACTTATTACAATTATTATTATGAATCTAACTCATATTATTAGCCACATTATGCTTATATGATCGATAGAACTACAATTACTATACTCATTACTCTTATTATTATCAATCCAACTCATATTATTACCCGTATTATGCTGATATGATCGATAGAACGACATTCACTATACGTATTACACTCACTATTATCAATCTAACTCATATTATTAACCATATTATGCAGATATGATCGATAGAACGACAATTACTATACTTATTACTCTTATTATTATCATTCTAACTCGTATTATTAACCATATTATGCAGATATGATCGATAGAACTACAATTACTATACTCATTACTCTTATTATTATCAATCTAACTCATATTATTAGTCATATTATGCTTATATGATCGATAGAACGACAATTACTATACTTATTACTCTTATTATTATGAATCTAACTCATATTATTAGCCACATTATGCTTATATGATCGATAGAACTACAATTACTATACTCATTACTCTTATTATTATCAATCCAACTCATATTATTACCCATATTATGCTGATATGATCGATAGAACGACATTCACTATACTTATTACACTCACTATTATCAATCTAACTCATATTATTAACCATATTATGCAGATATGATCGATAGAACGACAATTACTATACTTATTACTCTTATTATTATCATTCTAACTCATATTATTAACCATATTATGCAGATATGATCGATAGAACTACAATTACTATACTCATTACTCTTATTATTATCAATCTAACTCATATTATTAGCCATATTATGCTTATATTATCGATAGAACGACAATTACTATACTTATTACTGTCATTATTATCAATCTAACTCATATTATTAGCCATATTATGCTTATATGATCGATAGAACGACAATTACTAGACTTATTACTCTTATTATTATCAGACTAACTCATATTATTAGCCATATTGTGCTTATATGAGCGATAGAACGACAATTACTATATTTATTACACTCACTATTATCAATCTAACTCATATTACTAACCATATTATGCAGATATGATCGATAGAACGACAATTACTATACTCATTACTCTTATTATTATCAATCTAACTCATGCTATTAGCCATATTATGGTTATATGATCGATATAACGACAATTACTATACTAATTACTGTTATTATTATCAATCTAACTCATATTATTAACCATATTATGCAGATATGATCGATAGAACTACAATTACTATACTCATTACTCTTATTATTATCAATCCAACTCATATTATTACCCATATTATGCTGATATGATCGATAGAACGACATTCACTATACTTATTACACTCACTATTATCAATCTAACTCATATTATTAACCATATTATGCAGATATGATCGATAGAACGACAATTACTATACTTATTACTCTTATTATTATCATTCTAACTCATATTATTAACCATATTATGCAGATATGATCGATAGAACTACAATTACTATACTCATTACTCTAATTATTATCAATCTAACTCATATTATTAGCCATATTATGCTTATATGATCGATAGAACGACAATTACTATACTCACTACTCTTAGTATTATCAATCTAACTCATATTATTAGCCATATTATGCTTATATTATCGATAGAACGACAATTACTATACTTATTACTCTTATTATTATCAATCTAACTCATATTATTAGCCATATTGTGCTTATGTGAGCGATAGAACGACAATTTATATATTTATTACACTCACTATTATCAATCTAACTCATATTATTAATCATATTATGCAGATATGATCGATAGAACGACAATTACTATACTTATTACTCTTATTATTATCAATCTAACTCATATTATTAGCCATATTGTGCTTATATGATCGATAGAACGACAATTACTATACTTATTACTCTTATTATTATAAATCTAACTCATATTATTAGCCATATTATGCTTATATGATCGATAGAACGACAATTACTATACTCACTACCCTTAGTATTATCAATCTAACTCATATTATTAGCCATATTATGCTTATATTATCGATAGAACGATAATTACTATACTTATTACTGTTTTTATTATCAATCTAACTCATGTTATTAGCCATATTATGCTTATATGATCGATAGAACGACAATTACTATACTTATTACTCTTATTATTATCAATCTAACTCATATTATTAGACATATTGTGCTTATATGAGCGATAGAACGACAATTACTATATGCATTACACTCATTATTATCAATCTAACTCATATTATTAACCATATTATGCTTATATGATCGATAGAATGAGAATTACTATACTCACTACTCTTAGTATTATCAATCTAACTCATATTATTAGCCATATTATGCTTATATGATCGATAGAACGACAATTACTATACTTATTACTCTTATTATTATCAATCCAACTCATATTATTAGCCATATTATGCTTATATGATCGATAGAACGACAATTACTATACTTATTACTCTTATTATTATCAATCTAACTCATATTATTAGCCATATTGTGCTTATATGAGCGATAGAACGACAATTACTATATTTATTACACTCACTATTATCAATCTAACTCATATTATTAACCATATTATGCAGATATGATCGATAGAACGACAATTACTATACTTATTACTCTTATTATTATCAATCTAACTCATATTATTAGCCATATTGTGCTTATATGATCGATAGAACGACAATTACTATACTTATTACTCTTATTATTATAAATCTAACTCATATTATTAGCCATATTATGCTTATATGATCGATAGAACGACAATTACTGTACTTATTACTCTTATTATTATCAATCTAACTCATATTATTAGCCATATTGTGCTTATATGATCGATAGAACGACAATTACTATACTTATTACTCTTATTATTATAAATCTAACTCGTATTATTAGCCATATTATGCTTATATGATCGATAGAACGACAATTACTATACTCGTTACTCTTATTATTATCAATCTAACTCATGCTATTAGCCATATTATGGTTATATGATCGATATAACGACAATTACTATACTAATTACTGTTATTATTATCAATGTAACTCATATTATTGACCATACTATGCAGATATGATCGATAGAACGACAATTACTATACTTATTACTCTTATTATTATCAATCTAACTCATATTATTAGCCATATTGTGCTTATATGATCAATAGAACGACAATTACTATACTGATTACAATTATTATTATGAATCTAACTCATATTATTAGCCACATTATGCTTATATGATCGATAGAACTACAATTACTATACTCATTACTCTTATTATTATCAATCCACCTCATATTATTACCCGTATTATGCTGATATGATCGATAGAACGACATTCACTATACGTATTACACTGACTATTATCAATCTAACTCATATTATTAACCATATTATGCAGATATGATCGATAGAACGACAATTACTATACTTATTACTCTTATTATTATCATTCTAACTCATATTATTAACCATATTATGCAGATATGATCGATAGAACTACAATTACTATACTCATTACTGTTATTATTATCAATGTAACTCATATTATTGACCATACTATGCAGATATGATCGATAGAACGACAATTACTATACTTATTACTCTTATTATTATCAATCTAACTCATATTATTAGCCATATTGTGCTTAAATGATCAATAGAACGACAATTACTATACTTATTACAATTATTATTATGAATCTAACTCATATTATTAGCCACATTATGCTTATATGATCGATAGAACTACAATTACTATACTCATTACTCTTATTATTATCAATCCAACTCATATTATTACCCGTATTATGCTGATATGATCGATAGAACGACATTCACTATACGTATTACACTCACTATTATCAATCTAACTCATATTATTAACCATATTATGCAGATATGATCGATAGAACGACAATTACTATACTTATTACTCTTATTATTATCATTCTAACTCGTATTATTAACCATATTATGCAGATATGATCGATAGAACTACAATTACTATACTCATTACTCTTATTATTATCAATCTAACTCATATTATTAGTCATATTATGCTTATATGATCGATAGAACGACAATTACTATACTTATTACTCTTATTATTATGAATCTAACTCATATTATTAGCCACATTATGCTTATATGATCGATAGAACTACAATTACTATACTCATTACTCTTATTATTATCAATCCAACTCATATTATTACCCATATTATGCTGATATGATCGATAGAACGACATTCACTATACTTATTACACTCACTATTATCAATCTAACTCATATTATTAACCATATTATGCAGATATGATCGATAGAACGACAATTACTATACTTATTACTCTTATTATTATCATTCTAACTCATATTATTAACCATATTATGCAGATATGATCGATAGAGCTACAATTACTATACTCATTACTCTTATTATTATCAATCTAACTCATATTATTAGCCATATTATGCTTATATTATCGATAGAACGACAATTACTATACTTATTACTGTCATTATTATCAATCTAACTCATATTATTAGCCATATTATGCTTATATGATCGATAGAACGACAATTACTAGACTTATTACTCTTATTATTATCAGACTAACTCATATTATTAGCCATATTGTGCTTATATGAGCGATAGAACGACAATTACTATATTTATTACACTCACTATTATCAATCTAACTCATATTATTAACCATATTATGCAGATATGATCGATAGAACGACAATTACTATACTTATTAATCTTATTATTATCAATCTAACTCATATTATGAGCCATATTGTGCTTATATGATCGATAGAACGACAATTACTATACTTATTACTCTTATTATTATAAATCTAACTCATATTATTAGCCATATTATGCTTATATGATCGATAGAACGACAATTACTATACTCATTACTCTTATTATTATCAATCTAATTCATATTATTAGCCATATTATGCTTATATGATCGATAGAACGACAATTACTATACTTATTACACTTATTGTTATCAATCTAACTCATATTATTAGCCATATTATGCTTATATGATCGATAGAACGACCATTACTATACTTATTACTCTTATTATTATCAATCTAACTCATATTATTAGCCATATTGTGATTACATGAGCGATAGAACGACAATTACTATATTTATTACACTCACTATTATCAATCTAACTCATATTACTAACCATATTATGCAGATATGATCGATAGAACGACAATTACTATACTCATTACTCTTATTATTATCAATCTAACTCATGCTATTAGCCATATTATGGTTATATGATCGATATAACGACAATTACTATACTAATTACTGTTATTATTATCAATCTAACTCATATTATTAACCATATTATGCAGATATGATCGATAGAACTACAATTACTATACTCATTACTCTAATTATTATCAATCTAACTCATATTATTAGCCATATTATGCTTATATTATCGATAGAACGATAATTACTATACTTATTACTGTTATTATTATCAATCTAACTCATATTATTAGCCATATTATGCTTATATGATCGATAGAACTACAATTACTATACTCATTACTCTAATTATTATCAATCTAACTCATATTATTAGCCATATTATGCTTATATGATCGATAGAACGACAATTACTATACTCACTACTCTTAGTATTATCAATCTAACTCATATTATTAGCCATATTATGCAGATATGATCGATAGAACGACAATTACTATACTCATTACTCTTATTATTATCAATCTAACTCATATTATTCGCCATATTATGGTTAAATGATCGATAGAACGACAATTACTATACTTATTACTCTTATTATTATCATTCTAACTCGTATTATTAGCCATATTATGCTTATATGATCGATAGAACGACAAATACTATACTTACTACTCTTATTATTATCAATCTAACTCATACTATTAGCCATATTATGCTTAAATGATCGATAGAACGACAATTACTATACTTATTACTCTTATTATTATCATTCTAACTCGTATTATTAGCCATATTATGCTTATATGATCGATAGAACGACAAATACTATACTTACTACTCTTATTATTATCAATCTAACTCATACTATTAGCCATATTATGCTTATATGATCGATAGAACGACAATTACTATACTTATTACTCTTATTATTATCAATCTAACTCATATTATTAGCCATATTATGCTTATATGATCGATAGAACGACAAATACTATACTTACTACTCTTATTATTATCAATCTAACTCATACTATTAGCCATATTATGCTTATATGATCGATAGAACGACAATTACTATACTCACTACTCTTAGTATTATCAATCTAACTCATATTATTAGCCATATTATGCTTTTATGATCGATAGAACGAGAATTACTATACTCACTACTCTTAGTATTATCAATCTAACTCATATTATTAGCCATATTATGCTTATATGATCGATAGAACGACAATTACTATACTTATTACTCTTATTAGTATCAATCTAACTCATATTATTAGCCATATTATGCTTATATGATCGATAGAACGACCATTACTATACTTATTACTCTTATTATTATCAATCTAACTCATATTATTAGCCATATTGTGATTACATGAGCGATAGAACGACAATTACTATATTTATTACACTCACTATTATCAATCTAACTCATATTACTAACCATATTATGCAGATATGATCGATAGAACGACAATTACTATACTCATTACTCTTATTATTATCAATCTAACTCATGCTATTAGCCATATTATGGTTACATGATCGATATAACGACAATTACTATACGAATTACTGTTATTATTATCAATCTAACTCATATTATTAACCATATTATGCAGACATGATCGATAGAACGACAATTACTATACTTATTACTCTTATTATTATCAATCTAACTCATATTATTAACCATATTATGCAGATATGATCGATAGAACTACAATTACTATACTCATTACTCTTATTATTATCAATGTAACTCATATTATTGACCATACTATGCAGATATGATCGATAGAACGACAATTACTATACTTATTACTCTTATTATTATCAATCTAACTCATATTATTAGCCATATTGTGCTTAAATGATCAATAGAACGACAATTACTATACTTATTACAATTATTATTATGAATCTAACTCATATTATTAGCCACATTATGCTTATATGATCGATAGAACTACAATTACTATACTCATTACTCTTATTATTATCAATCCAACTCATATTATTACCCGTATTATGCTGATATGATCGATAGAACGACATTCACTATACGTATTACACTCACTATTATCAATCTAACTCATATTATTAACCATATTATGCAGATATGATCGATAGAACGACAATTACTATACTTATTACTCTTATTATTATCATTCTAACTCGTATTATTAACCATATTATGCAGATATGATCGATAGAACTACAATTACTATACTCATTACTCTTATTATTATCAATCTAACTCATATTATTAGTCATATTATGCTTATATGATCGATAGAACGACAATTACTATACTTATTACTCTTATTATTATGAATCTAACTCATATTATTAGCCACATTATGCTTATATGATCGATAGAACTACAATTACTATACTCATTACTCTTATTATTATCAATCCAACTCATATTATTACCCATATTATGCTGATATGATCGATAGAACGACATTCACTATACTTATTACACTCACTATTATCAATCTAACTCATATTATTAACCATATTATGCAGATATGATCGATAGAACGACAATTACTATACTTATTACTCTTATTATTATCATTCTAACTCATATTATTAACCATATTATGCAGATATGATCGATAGAACTACAATTACTATACTCATTACTCTTATTATTATCAATCTAACTCATATTATTAGCCATATTATGCTTATATTATCGATAGAACGACAATTACTATACTTATTACTGTCATTATTATCAATCTAACTCATATTATTAGCCATATTATGCTTATATGATCGATAGAACGACAATTACTAGACTTATTACTCTTATTATTATCAGACTAACTCATATTATTAGCCATATTGTGCTTATATGAGCGATAGAACGACAATTACTATATTTATTACACTCACTATTATCAATCTAACTCATATTATTAACCATATTATGCAGATATGATCGATAGAACGACAATTACTATACTTATTAATCTTATTATTATCAATCTAACTCATATTATGAGCCATATTGTGCTTATATGATCGATAGAACGACAATTACTATACTTATTACTCTTATTATTATAAATCTAACTCATATTATTAGCCATATTATGCTTATATGATCGATAGAACGACAATTACTATACTCATTACTCTTATTATTATCAATCTAATTCATATTATTAGCCATATTATGCTTATATGATCGATAGAACGACAATTACTATACTTATTACACTTATTGTTATCAATCTAACTCATATTATTAGCCATATTATGCTTATATGATCGATAGAACGACCATTACTATACTTATTACTCTTATTATTATCAATCTAACTCATATTATTAGCCATATTGTGATTACATGAGCGATAGAACGACAATTACTATATTTATTACACTCACTATTATCAATCTAACTCATATTACTAACCATATTATGCAGATATGATCGATAGAACGACAATTACTATACTCATTACTCTTATTATTATCAATCTAACTCATGCTATTAGCCATATTATGGTTATATGATCGATATAACGACAATTACTATACTAATTACTGTTATTATTATCAATCTAACTCATATTATTAACCATATTATGCAGATATGATCGATAGAACTACAATTACTATACTCATTACTCTTATTATTATCAATCCAACTCATATTATTACCCATATTATGCTGATATGATCGATAGAACGACATTCACTATACTTATTACACTCACTATTATCAATCTAACTCATATTATTAACCATATTATGCAGATATGATCGATAGAACGACAATTACTATACTTATTACTCTTATTATTATCATTCTAACTCATATTATTAACCATATTATGCAGATATGATCGATAGAACTACAATTACTATACTCATTACTCTAATTATTATCAATCTAACTCATATTATTAGCCATATTATGCTTATATTATCGATAGAACGATAATTACTATACTTATTACTGTTATTATTATCAATCTAACTCATATTATTAGCCATATTATGCTTATATGATCGATAGAACTACAATTACTATACTCATTACTCTAATTATTATCAATCTAACTCATATTATTAGCCATATTATGCTTATATGATCGATAGAACGACAATTACTATACTCACTACTCTTAGTATTATCAATCTAACTCATATTATTAGCCATATTATGCAGATATGATCGATAGAACGACAATTACTATACTCATTACTCTTATTATTATCAATCTAACTCATATTATTCGCCATATTATGGTTAAATGATCGATAGAACGACAATTACTATACTTATTACTCTTATTATTATCATTCTAACTCGTATTATTAACCATATTATGCAGATATGATCGATAGAACGACAATTACTATACTTATTACTCTTATTATTATCAATCTAACTCATATTATTAGCCATATTGTGCTTATATGATCGATAGAACGACAATTACTATACTTATTACTCTTATTATTATAAATCTAACTCATATTATTAGCCATATTATGCTTATATGATCGATAGAACGACAATTACTATACTCACTACCCTTAGTATTATCAATCTAACTCATATTATTAGCCATATTATGCTTATATTATCGATAGAACGATAATTACTATACTTATTACTGTTATTATTATCAATCTAACTCATATTATTAGCCATATTATGCTTATATGATCGATAGAACGACAATTACTATACTTATTACTCTTATTATTATCAATCTAACTCATATTATTAGACATATTGTGCTTATATGAGCGATAGAACGACAATTACTATATGCATTACACTCATTATTATCAATCTAACTCATATTATTAACCATATTATGCTTATATGATCGATAGAATGAGAATTACTATACTCACTACTCTTAGTATTATCAATCTAACTCATATTATTAGCCATATTATGCTTATATGATCGATAGAACGACAATTACTATACTTATTACTCTTATTATTATCAATCCAACTCATATTATTAGCCATATTATGCTTATATGATCGATAGAACGACAATTACTATACTTATTACTCTTATTATTATCAATCTAACTCATATTATTAGCCATATTGTGCTTATATGAGCGATAGAACGACAATTACTATATTTATTACACTCACTATTATCAATCTAACTCATATTATTAACCATATTATGCAGATATGATCGATAGAACGACAATTACTATACTTATTACTCTTATTATTATCAATCTAACTCATATTATTAGCCATATTGTGCTTATATGATCGATAGAACGACAATTACTATACTTATTACTCTTATTATTATAAATCTAACTCATATTATTAGCCATATTATGCTTATATGATCGATAGAACGACAATTACTGTACTTATTACTCTTATTATTATCAATCTAACTCATATTATTAGCCATATTGTGCTTATATGATCGATAGAACGACAATTACTATACTTATTACTCTTATTATTATAAATCTAACTCGTATTATTAGCCATATTATGCTTATATGATCGATAGAACGACAATTACTATACTCGTTACTCTTATTATTATCAATCTAACTCATGCTATTAGCCATATTATGGTTATATGATCGATATAACGACAATTACTATACTAATTACTGTTATTATTATCAATGTAACTCATATTATTGACCATACTATGCAGATATGATCGATAGAACGACAATTACTATACTTATTACTCTTATTATTATCAATCTAACTCATATTATTAGCCATATTGTGCTTATATGATCAATAGAACGACAATTACTATACTGATTACAATTATTATTATGAATCTAACTCATATTATTAGCCACATTATGCTTATATGATCGATAGAACTACAATTACTATACTCATTACTCTTATTATTATCAATCCACCTCATATTATTACCCGTATTATGCTGATATGATCGATAGAACGACATTCACTATACGTATTACACTGACTATTATCAATCTAACTCATATTATTAACTATATTATGCAGATATGATCGATAGAACGACAATTACTATACTTATTACTCTTATTATTATCATTCTAACTCATATTATTAACCATATTATGCAGATATGATCGATAGAACTACAATTACTATACTCATTACTCTTATTATTATCCATCTAACTCATATTATTAGTCATATTATGCTTATATGATCGATAGAACGACAATTACTATACTTATTACTCTTATTATTATGAATCTAACTCATATTATTAGCCACATTATGCTTATATGATCGATAGAACTACAATTACTATACTCATTACTCTTATTATTATCAATCCAACTCATATTATTACCCATATTATGCTGATATGATCGATAGAACGACATTCACTATACTTATTACACTCACTATTATCAATCTAACTCATATTATTAACCATATTATGCAGATATGATCGATAGAACGACATTCACTATACTTATTACACTCACTATTATCAATCTAACTCATATTATTAACCATATTATGCAGATATGATCGATAGAACGACAATTACTATACTTATTACTCTTATTATTATCATTCTAACTCATATTATTAACCATATTATGCAGATATGATCGATAGAACTACAATTACTATACTCATTACTCTAATTATTATCAATCTAACTCATATTATTAGCCATATTATGCTTATATTATCGATAGAACGATAATTACTATACTTATTACTGTTATTATTATCAATCTAACTCATATTATTAGCCATATTATGCTTATATGATCGATAGAACTACAATTACTATACTCATTACTCTAATTATTATCAATCTAACTCATATTATTAGCCATATTATGCTTATATGATCGATAGAACGACAATTACTATACTCACTACTCTTAGTATTATCAATCTAACTCATATTATTAGCCATATTATGCAGATATGATCGATAGAACGACAATTACTATACTCATTACTCTTATTATTATCAATCTAACTCATATTATTCGCCATATTATGGTTAAATGATCGATAGAACGACAATTACTATACTTATTACTCTTATTATTATCATTCTAACTCGTATTATTAACCATATTATGCAGATATGATCGATAGAACGACAATTACTATACTTATTACTCTTATTATTATCAATCTAACTCATATTATTAGCCATATTGTGCTTATATGATCGATAGAACGACAATTACTATACTTATTACTCTTATTATTATAAATCTAACTCATATTATTAGCCATATTATGCTTATATGATCGATAGAACGACAATTACTATACTCACTACCCTTAGTATTATCAATCTAACTCATATTATTAGCCATATTATGCTTATATTATCGATAGAACGATAATTACTATACTTATTACTGTTATTATTATCAATCTAACTCATATTATTAGCCATATTATGCTTATATGATCGATAGAACGACAATTACTATACTTATTACTCTTATTATTATCAATCTAACTCATATTATTAGACATATTGTGCTTATATGAGCGATAGAACGACAATTACTATATGCATTACACTCATTATTATCAATCTAACTCATATTATTAACCATATTATGCTTATATGATCGATAGAATGAGAATTACTATACTCACTACTCTTAGTATTATCAATCTAACTCATATTATTAGCCATATTATGCTTATATGATCGATAGAACGACAATTACTATACTTATTACTCTTATTATTATCAATCCAACTCATATTATTAGCCATATTATGCTTATATGATCGATAGAACGACAATTACTATACTTATTACTCTTATTATTATCAATCTAACTCATATTATTAGCCATATTGTGCTTATATGAGCGATAGAACGACAATTACTATATTTATTACACTCACTATTATCAATCTAACTCATATTATTAACCATATTATGCAGATATGATCGATAGAACGACAATTACTATACTTATTACTCTTATTATTATCAATCTAACTCATATTATTAGCCATATTGTGCTTATATGATCGATAGAACGACAATTACTATACTTATTACTCTTATTATTATAAATCTAACTCATATTATTAGCCATATTATGCTTATATGATCGATAGAACGACAATTACTGTACTTATTACTCTTATTATTATCAATCTAACTCATATTATTAGCCATATTGTGCTTATATGATCGATAGAACGACAATTACTATACTTATTACTCTTATTATTATAAATCTAACTCGTATTATTAGCCATATTATGCTTATATGATCGATAGAACGACAATTACTATACTCGTTACTCTTATTATTATCAATCTAACTCATGCTATTAGCCATATTATGGTTATATGATCGATATAACGACAATTACTATACTAATTACTGTTATTATTATCAATGTAACTCATATTATTGACCATACTATGCAGATATGATCGATAGAACGACAATTACTATACTTATTACTCTTATTATTATCAATCTAACTCATATTATTAGCCATATTGTGCTTATATGATCAATAGAACGACAA
This sequence comes from Megachile rotundata, assembly GCF_050947335.1. NCBI lineage: Eukaryota > Metazoa > Arthropoda > Insecta > Hymenoptera > Megachilidae > Megachile > Megachile rotundata. The sequence goes on from NW_027473786.1 coordinate 149,341, forward strand.
TTACTATACTGATTACAATTATTATTATGAATCTAACTCATATTATTAGCCACATTATGCTTATATGATCGATAGAACTACAATTACTATACTCATTACTCTTATTATTATCAATCCACCTCATATTATTACCCGTATTATGCTGATATGATCGATAGAACGACATTCACTATACGTATTACACTGACTATTATCAATCTAACTCATATTATTAACTATATTATGCAGATATGATCGATAGAACGACAATTACTATACTTATTACTCTTATTATTATCATTCTAACTCATATTATTAACCATATTATGCAGATATGATCGATAGAACTACAATTACTATACTCATTACTCTTATTATTATCCATCTAACTCATATTATTAGTCATATTATGCTTATA